>NC_071977.1:26610187-26763443 GCF_026283585.1 Hylaeus volcanicus
TTGTACTGAGGTCTGAGAAAAAACAATTGGCTGTTCAAGGCCACCTCTGAGACTACGGATGCCGACAGATCGACATTATAAGTAATTTGGAGTGGTAATTGTTACGCGATGTGTTTCCAAGTATTTTATCGAAGGGAAAAATATTTTAACGACCCCACTCTATAACTGGAAATGTCATTCTCGATATAAAGCTTGCAATAAGGAAACATAAATGTCTCAAACCATAAATTATCAGGAACTAGTGCATTGTACAATAAATCATATATCGAAATAGTGTGGGCACGAAAAGGTTAACTGTACCCGTATTATCTGTCACGTTAACATAAAAGACATTGGAACCGAATTCAATGTGTACAAATTACACGTGCAGTTGACCGAGGAAGTAAACCCAAATTGACTGCCCTTTGTGCCAAACGAAGCCAATTGGTAGGTCGCCATAACGACGCCGACGGCAGTAAAATTTATTAGCTTCCCGTAAATTCACCTTGTCAGCGATCAACACCGTCGTGGAAAGTAATGATACTGCAGTGTTCGACCCTCGTCCTTGCTCGCGTGAATATCGCATAAGACAGTGGAGGACGGCTGCTAATCGCACGGAACATCGAATGTCGCGAGGTACGATCGAGACGAAGCGCGACAAAAACCCCCGTGTCGTAATTTAAACAAGCACCGGGGTTCCGTGAAGTCATCCAGCAAAAACGACGTCGATGTTGCAGCGAAGGATTTTCAATTTCCTCGATTCATCGACGAAGCATTTAAAACTGTTGACGGTTCTCGAGATCCGTTAATAGACTACGGACGATCATGCGTTACTAAATTACTTGAACCTTGAAACGTTGCTGTTTAATGGAGCTGTGAAATGTGGCGCAAAAACTTGATCGTTGGAGTGGGTACGAGGAAAGGGGATAGTTGAAGATGTTTGGATAATTTTGTGGTATTCATAGGAATATGGTTTGAATGTGGGAGCATTCCTACATTGGAACGAAATTATTTGAATATTATTATTTGAATACCATTCTAATATTCCTTCTAAGAAACGAATAAACATTAACATATCTCATCAATACAACACCAGAAAGCAAAACTTTGGAAGGTGATCTGTTCCTTCAATCCTGAATTAGCCCCACACAAAAAATTCCAATGTGAACACAGTACACAACAAAAATGAATCCCCTATTATTCGTCACTCGATATTTGTACAAAAATAAATTCAGTCCACCTCACCCTTCGAACCTGAATAAAATGTTCCCTTGTCATAATTAGGAAACAATTGTTTGGCGCTTAGCCACTGCGGTAGTTTCATTTTATAATTATCTGATCCCCGACAACTATCGGATCTCGTACGGTCCGTCGAGCCTCGATGACTTATTCCTAGCGTTAATTGCGCCGATAAGCGAGCACGCGGCCCAGGCGCGTTGCATTGTTTCGAGCGAGCGATCGAGCATCGCGCTCGTAAACTCTGGCCGTGGCGTGCTTAAACATTACACACCTGTACGCCGTTCCTCAACGTCGTTCCTCGTGTATCCCGATTAGGCGATACGGAACGGATCTGGGAGCAGTGAAAGGCCGGGCCGTGTTTTTGGAAACGAGCGCGAGACCATTTGTGGGAACGACCGCGACGCGATAATTGTGGCGATCTGGAGCAATTCGAATCTCGATTTTCAAAGGGTAATCGAATTCAATTAGGAAGGCTTCCTGGACCTTCTTTGGGGTTCTAAATGGAGATTGGTATTGGAAGCATGTGTGTGTAAGATCGTAGAGGTTTGCAGTTCAAAAATTTGCAATATATTAATTTTGCTTGACTGGGTAGAATACTTTTTCTTAGTTTCAATTATGTAAAATATAGTTGGAAGAATAGATTTAGAGAAATTTGTTTAAGTCATCTTCGGAGTATTGAGATAATATACATCAATATTTTGTACGTTCTTCTAAACAACGAAAATGAGCGGAGATATACATATATAAATGCTCTTACATTGTATACATTCAAAAAACATGTTTGCAGCAATTTTTGAACAATCATTCTCTTCTGATAACACCCAAAAGCTGTCGTTTTCGAACGTCCCTTTCCAGAGCATTTTAATAGTCTTAAAATTTCACCCTCCTTGGTAATTTTTTGTATATCTTTCTATATATTTAAAATGTTATTTATCTGTATCTGGTGGTTGTCAGACCCTACGCATTTCTGAATGCGATATACGGGCTTTATTTCTCCCCCAGCGCGACCAAGAACGAAGTATCGAGCAGTCGATCCCGAATCGGCGATCAATATAACTGGAAGAGATACTTTCGATCGCTCCTGAGAACGTAACATACGCCCACCCGCCGAAGACCCGTTATCGGCTGCTCTTATCATCGATCTGCGCTCCTGGAACGAGTAGTTCCGCGAAACGCCGTGGCAATCTCGTTTCGTCGGAAAACCGACGCTACAACTGAAAAACTCGTTCAACTGGATCGAAGACAACAGACTCGGTTCACGGTTCTTAGAAATTCCCTATTGCCTCAGTAAATTATTCTTATTATGTTTTGTTTGTCTATTGTATTCATTTAGCCAACGTCTTCATAGAAATAAGAGTTACTTGAAAAACCATTCTGATATTAAATACCCAACATTTCTCTGCAATTAACTATATCCCACCTAGACTATTCATCCTAAAATAGTTTTTAAAAAACAGTCCAAGCAATTCATCTCTCCTTAGGTTAAATACAGCTCAACACTAACCATTCCTGCTTGTTTAATAATAACAACCCTTCCACATTTGCAGTCATCCAATTTCCTTTAAATAAGAACAAAAACCAAAGTTTCAAAGAAGAAGACTCCCACCTGACTACCATCTACCTCGAGATGCCTCGTACGTTCCAAAGCACGATAGAACGATTCCTCGAATCTCATTTTCACGCATCCTCGCCACCCGATGCGTCATGGAACGTGGTACTTTCATCTCCCTCGGCCGATAGCCTTCGCCCGCCAAGAAAAACGTCGTAGAAACAAGAACGAAAGATGAAAGAGTGAACAGCCCGCGAGAGGAGTTCGCATGGCTCGCATAGGCGCGTGTGCCACTGGACTCATATCAGAAAACTTTCTCAGAAATCCTCATCTCGATCTCGTGCGGAAAGTATTCCGTTCGCGCGCGGACGCTGTGCGCGATCGGTCTAGAATGCGCGCGGGCGAGTTCGTGCGTGCCTAACGCGCTCGATCCAATCGTACGGGTGATAACCATAATCACGTAGCGGTCGGGTGTACGGAACGTGTCCGCGGATCGCGCCTCCGCGAGATGATGTCGGGGTCTGCCTTTCTCCGACTGTATTGACTCAACGTACGTCATGGTTTATGTGCATTCACTATTTATTTTTGGTATTTTTGTTATTTATGGCGAGTCATGGGAAGCGAGGGTTCATTTTCGCATAAGGAACTGTGGTAGTTGCTCATTTTAATTTTTATGGATTGTCTATTGTTGGTCTGTGCATAATCTGTAATGGGTGATGCAAGGTGTATGGTGTCAAGGGATAGATGGACATGATGTAAGCAAGGAAGATTAATTCTGGAAATAAGAATGGATAAAGGTGATGGTATGATAAGACGTGCATGAGGATTGAGACGTGTTTATGACATGTTCACGTATAGAAAGGTCAGTGAATGTTTCATGGAAGGTTCATGATCCTCTTTTACTGATGAATGACAACAGGAATAAATTCACAATAATTCGGAATAAAACAAACGTTACATTTTCGTCAAATAACCTCCTAAAAAATCCTCCTAAAATGATATCCTCTTAAAATTAATTCTAATAATGACTTTGCTATAAGACTAATTATACTAATAAATTGATATGCCCTCTTCCTTTTAAGCACAAAGATACGCAACATACATGTTCTCAGTAGTTTAAACATCAACTTTCCTCACTTCGAGTGGAGTGTAATTAACATTATAGATGCGAACACCTCCCAATTGTTATCGAGTAGATATCTGTAATGACAGCTGTATGCAGCTTATACCTTGGTGAGTCGAAGGTGTCCGCACCTCCAAAGGGGAGAGATTGCTGGGTCCGCCTTTCTCCGTTTCCTCTAGCCTCAGTTTTCGCGCCGAGACGTCCCTGTTTCCGCCTGTGAAGACCCCGTGGCGGCTCCCACGCCCGCGCGAGCCTCGTTATTTACGAGTAGAAACGGAGGGTCGAGGGCGGACCGCGCTGTCCGACGCGAAACGGGACTAGGCTACTAATTGGTGAGCGAATTTTAATCGGTCGAGCCGAGGAACGTGCCTCGGCGCATGATGCAGAGGCGGGAACTCGCTCGACGGATGGACGGATGTATGGGAAACCTCGCGTTCTACATTTCCACGGGATCTGCGCACTCGAGGGGGTCTTTGTTGTGGATAAACAAGTATAATGTATCGAGTAAGCGAAGTATACTTCGATGTATTATACATGTAGACGATACTCGTCTACTTGTTGGACGAATAAAATCTTTTTCAAAAATTGTATCTCGTATCCAAGGTGCTTCCAATGAGTTGCTATAAAGTGGTTGATATGCTTATAAGCAACTGGTGTTAAGAAAGGTAGTTATTCTTGAAGTATTTATTTACTTTCCTTAGCTGAGATCTTACTTTCCTTACTAGATTCTATTCAAACTAACTCATTCCTCAAACATCACTCCTGGGAAATTAAAAACACCACAAACTCAAATAAGTAGAATACATATTTTCACTTCACCCCTTTTTTATAATTCTTGTCTACTTCCACCTATGGGACACCACATAAACTAGTAAATACTTAAAAAAATTCCATCTTCGAGTACCAATAAATAAAAAAGGAATTGACAGTCGACTAAATCAAAGGAGCAATCCAGGCCATCGACAATCGTCTCCTTCCCAACCCTAATCATTCAAATGGCAGCCGCCCACGCTCTCATCTCCGCTGGCTTCCGGTTTCTATCGCGTTGCCAGGCCCGAGTTTGCCCAGCCGTTCTCGGTTCTCGTTTCTCGCAGATTGGCTCCCGACTTTTCTCGTCTCGAATGAGTTTTCCTTTACGCTTGCCTGGCGTTCATTTCAGCGAAGGTTAATGATATCGTCGAGTGTTTTCTGTTTCTTTTTCCAGGAACGTTGCACGTTTCCCTTTCGCGGCTCTCGCTTCTCATGGGAGGAAGTCCAGGGCCAATGGCGACCAGTGAATTCGTTTCGCGTTTAATGATCCATTCGGTAGCGTGTTTCTAACGGAGATCCATCCAGCCGCCTACTAATTGGCCGCCCGATCTCTCCAATAGATTCTCTGGAACGGTCACGATAGAAAGATAAGGCCCACGGGCGTGGTTAGGCGTCATTTTAGCGTAGACAGTGTGCGCCGGGGTCGGGTCAAAGGTCGAAATACGCCCACACATTCGCGAAACACAATCTGGGACGGCGACTCCATCGATGGAAAGTTTTAGATAAAAGGCTGCTACTTTGCAGGAACAATCACAGAAAAATTGCTTCGACTCTTTGCTGCTGTGCCAATTTAAAACAATGGCGTGGTCTCGTAATAGCGTGTGTTCGACACGTCGACTATGGGTGACTGGAAATTTTCATAGGGGAAGTAGGAAAATAATACCGAAGGTACAATTGGGTAATTCTATATTAATTTTTACATCGATCCAAACCTGCACAACATATTTCATTTAACGTGACAATATTCTGTAAAATTCACATGAAAACTGCTCCGCCTATTCTCGAGATCACCTTAAATCTTAAATCTTCATTCCCTTTTCTGAAGTTTTGAACTTCCTTGCATTTTCATGTCCACAAGTAAAATTATTTCGGAACGAATACACTGTCAATGAACAGTACGTACTAATTTCCAAGTCCTAATTTACCTTGCTCAAAAAAGAAAGATACAGCGTTGTCATTTTGTTCCTGGAATGCAATGGAAGCTGAAATGTGGCAAAGCCACGCGAAGAAGCAACCGTAGGAATGTTAAACACTTTGTTTCGTAATTTCCGAGCTGATGCCAGAACGATTTGATATATTTACGCGCATGAAATACGGAAACGCGTTACGGAGGCGCCGTCCCGTGCATTCGCCGCTCGGCGCATGATCGACGAGCGGTACGCAGAAGTCGATAGTCTGTCGAAAGGTGAAAGATTGAAGGTTAATAGAGGTCTGGCAATTTTTTCGCATTACCGCGTACATTCGTGCTTAAGTAATGAACGCACGCTGGCCTTTGTGGAAGGACTTTCCGCAAATAAGATGTTCTCGCGGGTATTAATCAACGTTCAACACGTTCCACGGGGTATCTCCGATCGAGTCATCGATCCTAACGACTAACTTCTGTGGGACTCGTCGTTGACGAGTGAAAAATGAATATGTGGAATACGAGGGAATCTAAAATATTACGATGCGCATTAGGTGCGCGTCTCAGCGGTGGGTCTGCAAACTTAGGCGTCGTAGATAATAGATCACAGAGATCTGAGGATCTTCTATCTGTTTTACCTTGTTGACACTAGTTTGCGTTAACGATGGCACAGGTTAATTAGAATTACTATTCAAGGATTTGTTGCTTTTGGCATTTTACAATATGGTGACGAAGAAGATGCTTATTAAAAAGTAGACTCAGTTCAGATGTGACTTACGGATATTTTCCATTTGGGAATAATCAGATTGAATTCGTTGATACTACTCACACAGTTTACTATTTATTTTCTTTTTCTGTTATCCTTCTTGGAAAATTCCTTTTCCTCTAGAAACTAACGTCTGTTCAAAGTCTTTGAAATAAGAAATAGTAATGCTTCTTCGGGAGAATAGCTTCCAACAGCGAGTTCGTAATCCAAGAATCATTTCTATTTCATAAGATCCCAGGCCCGTCTACCTGTCCGTATCGCGTCGAAATTATAATTGCAGATGTTTTTCGTATTAGCATCAGGGAATTTCCACCGCGGCCATCCATGAGAAACGTAGAGGGAATCGATTATTCCGCGAAGAACGTGGCGATGTGGCTCGGCGACTAATTAAGCGATTATAGCGTCCCGAGCGAGCTAACGAGTGTTAATCCAGAGCCAAGTCGTGCCCGATAGAGCTCGCTAGGGTCAACCTGCCGCACGCTCAGGTGAGCACGACGATAATTTTACTTATCAGTGTGTTTATACGGGGGTCCTCTTCCCGCCGCGATGTAAATAATTGTCCTCTCTCGAGACTACGCTGACCGTCTTCCCATTAGTCTGACTCCAATTAAAATCAATTTCTTTAACACGTTCCAGTGGACACTGATATCTGTTCTCGAAGCCTAGTGGAAATTATGGCAGTCGAGGAATGGTCTGATGAATGGTACGGTGTCATGAAGGAATGCTCCTTCTTCAAATAAATATCTGGATATGTGGGTCAGGAATTTTTCGAATGGCTTTGGGATTCTCTTCTTAATTAATGAAGTGAATCCTGTGGTGTCAGATCTTTTAGATTCGTCGTGTAACAGACAGTGTGCTAAAATTGATGGTTTAATCTTGAGATATACATGCTAATCATGAATGGCTACAGAAATCATTTTCTTTATTCGAGGGGATATATTTCTTCATTGCAGCAAGTGTTCGAAGTGTCTTCATTTGGATGCATGCTTCGACATGTTTGCACATGGTTCAGAATTCTAGGCTGTTCCGTTATGCTTCGGGAGAAACTGACTTAATTATCCTCAGCAAAAAGACACTCGAGATAAGTACCTTGTATTACTTGCCTCGTAACTCGGATAGCATTGAATTCTAGATCTATGTTGACATCTTTCATGTCATCAATTTTTTTGATGTTAACCTTTCGAATGAAATAGAATAGAAAAAAAATCAATTTAAGAAAAGACTTTTGTAACGCTGCCTACGTTTAACGCTTCCTCCGCTCGAGCGACTCGCTAATCGCTTAATTAGTCGCGTCTCGGGAACGTGTAACAGACGCGGGAATCGCGCAGAAGGCGCGACTCCCTCATCGATCATCGACGATGACGCTACCAGACGACACGCGGATTCTTCGCATTGCTGTATTTAACGGTGATTCTAGCGAACGTGCCATGGGGGAATCGATTAGATTCGCTGGAAAAAAACGCCTTGGGATGCGTGGGTTTTATAGATTTTTCTTATTCAACGGATTCTTCGATGACGAGGCCGTCGGAGAAGAGACCTTTGTGGCAAAAGAGATTCGCTGGGAGTTATTGATAATTACAGAAGATTTAAGGTGATATCAGACATCGGTTCCAAGAAATAATTTGACGATAAGTGGATTATTGATATTGTTTTGTGTTTGAAGACTAGAGAATGTCTAGAGAATGGTGGATGTTACAGAAATGGTCAGTTTTGGGGTAGCTATGGTATTTAAATTATTGATAAGGTATCGGTAAGGAACGATTGGCACTTTACTTCAAGGAAAGGTATTTTCCACTTAAATCAAGTTTCGAAAGAAATATCTATCATCGCTTGAAATACAAACACTACGATTTATCGACGTTGTCACTGCCAAAGGATGTGTCGACAGAATCATATGATACCTATATTAAGAGACCACTTAATTAGCTATCTAAGCTTGAATGTCGACGCACATATCGTTCTCGATCGAATAGAAGCCAATCGAAGCAGGAACAGGGGCGAGAAATCGGTGGATCTTCGGGTCGAGGATCTCGGCCACGTACTCAGAAATTACGGATCCAGCGGTCGGGCGATAAATCGAAAAAGCAACGGCTAATGGCACGCACGTTGACGTATCCATCCGACTATCGTTCATCTTTCTCACGAGCCACGAGTAGAACCGCCTCGCGGCTACTCGCGATCCTTCCTCCCCTCCCTCCTGCGTCCTTCCAACCCTTTTTTTTCCTCTTCGTTCTGCCTTACTCCCGGACGAAGAGAAGCCTCGAAGGATCGACGGGGCCGCGAGGAGCTTTCCTCCTCGAACGGTGTGCGTCGTGAGTCGTAAGTACGCTTGATTTACGCTAAAAGCTAAGTCGGCCCAGCGTTCAATCTTTATCGAGGGGGTAATGCGATGATGATGGACGACCGACGATTTGTAGAGGCGGAATGCGCGCCGGGGCAGATATATGCCTGCACCAACGTCGGAACGGTTATTATTGTAACTCGATCTCGGAACGCGCCACGGAGAAAGCGGAGGAATTCCTCGGGAACGAGCTGATTTCGAGAGGAAGTCGATCGGGAATCGGCGAGGAGGACGTGAGTTCTTCAGGTGGAAGATCCTGGTGTGGGTGGTGTTAGGCTATTTTGGGGAAAAATCGTGATTTAAACCCCTCTTGATTCTACCTGGACCACAGCGTAGTTTGATACCACTAAAATCCCCAAGTCCAAAGTAGCATGTCTTCCTCTTCGCTTAGGAAAGTGGCTCGTTTAAAATTTGAAACATTGGAACCCTTTATTTCATAGAAGAACTGTGAAACTAGACATATCATGACTTAAACCACCCCTAATTCTTCCTCAGCCACAACATAGCCCAATATCACCGAAATTCCTAAGTCCAAAGTAGCATGACATCCTCCTTTTCACCAAGAAGATGCTCGTTTCAAATTGAAAACATTGAAACCCTATATTTTATATAAAGTCCCTGAGTGTGAAGTGGCCTAAACGAGGTGATTCTAGAAAACATACTAGCTTCTGCGGACAGCTGCGAGTCATAAGCATCCCAGAGGATTACAATGGTGAAAACTCGGTGTCTCTGGGGCATGATCCTACAGACAATACCATTACTATAATACTCCTACCACGACGAATAATAATAACCTGCGCTTCCTCCTTCTTGCCCCGGAAGACGCGGCTCGTTTCAACGTTCCGATATCGACGCTCGTTGTCGACAAAAACCGCGGAGCTTGTTCCTGGCGGCTCGAGGTGAATGTGTGAAAACGTCCATCGGACATCGTGCTCCTCGTGACAGCGATGCCAGTCTCCGAGCTGCAGGCAGTCCTAGGCTTTAACGTCTTCATCGCGCGGTGAAACCGCTCGCGGAAGGCCAAGTAATCGATCGGTTATGGTAATCCGAGCGGCGCGCTTGGATCCTTTAAAAGAAAAAAAGGTCGCGACTGGCGTCCAAGCGTGCTCTTGCATTTCCTTGCTTCGAGAAATCACGCTGACGAGTGTTCGATGTTTACGAGTCGATTAACGTGCGCCGTTCTCTCGATCGTTTCCCGATTTTGTACACAGCCTGCGGGGCGCCTTCGCGTATTTCCATGGAAAACGTGCATGTTGCATTCGTTCGCGTCTCGATGAAGAAATCGAGGAAGTAAATCCTTCGGCAGGTGCCTCGAATCGAAGTTCGTACTTCGCGGAGAGTAAATGAATGCGCGTTGAGTAGCGGGCCCGATATTTTTCTTATTTTATGACTGAAACTTTGCGAAAGTTTAATAATTATGTTCTGCGTAGGAAATGATTGGGATTTGTGTACTTTCATTCTCGGATATTAGAATGTCTTTGACCATTTACAGGAGATATTAGATTCCTCATATTAAGAATGGGGAGTTTGATTTTCATTTCCCGAGGGGGAATAATTATTCCTGATCGTAAGTACCATATTCTGTGACAGACAATGAAGAAAAGTCATGATCACCCACACCTTGGCAACCTAGCCAATGAAATGTTGCCGCTGGCAAGCGTCCTCTTCTTTATTGCGCGTTTCCTACTTTATTACAAACTGGTACTTCCTTCGTTTCTTCTATCCGTTACGTATCTGCTCGGGTCTACGATAAAACCAGTTTAGGACTCGCTGGGTGGCTAGGTAGCTGCTATTCATCCCGAGTCGCTAAATCGAACGGATGCAATCTTCGCAAATATCTTCAAACCAACGCGCCTATGTACAAACCACCTATAATCAAAGGAGTAGGATCATAGCTCTGAAAATAAAGATGTCGCAATTTCCTTGGAGACAGTTGCTCCAGGTACCTTTAATTTCAATCTGAACCTCTGAAAAATTTTATAGAAAATGCACTTTTTGCTAGAAAGAAAATAAAACAGCTCCCTCTTCTGCGAAACCAACACTTTAATAAATCTCGTGCTGAGCCAACTTATAAAACACTCATATAAAAAAAAATATATATTTCCTACTCTTCGAGGTCCACGTAAACATTGTATAAGAGGAGAACTCCGGATCTGCATTCATTTCCTAGGAAATAATTTCCAAAGAGGACTGATAACCCAGATTTAACCAAAACGATTTTAACTTCTACCGAAGGTTAACAAATTCCGCGACACCAGCCGTTAAATTGACATTATTAAATGATCATAATTGAAACCTGCAGCTTCCACGAGCGTGCTATGCTCGGTATCGTTTCATCACGCAACGATGACGAGCTTGTAAAGCAGCGTCGCTCGTGAGCCAAGGGGACTCCGATCCCAAGCGATACGAGCATCGACGTTCGGGCCTCGGTCACGATTAAGACAATAAGATTTTACGATGTCTCCTATTTCACGTTATCCGCGGCAGATCTGACCGTGTACGAAATGTTATTACATTTTCATCGTTACTCCCGCTTTTGTAACCCGAAGATTTTGCTCGAAGATGACCTACTCCCGCGCGATAGGCGCACTGCTAAAAGCCGATCGTTTAATAACTTACTACGTTGGGAGATTACGATCTGCCGCTGGTACACGACGAATCGGATCACGGCCTGTAATCAAATGCTGTTACCGACTTTTATTACGCCGCTGATGCGACTCGCGGCGAGATCATTCGTGAGCGCGTCTTCTTTCCGCGAGAGTGGAGCGTGGGCTGCTGAGAATAATGCATCCGAGAGGCACGCTTCGAACGATCGTGTTTATAGCAAGATGAGTGGACCTAATTCTGAGGTCTACGATCGGTGGTCGACATTTTTAATTTGTTTTATTAATAGGTTTATTGAGAGTTTGGTAGAAATGTTATTTAAAGCGCAAAGGTTTGTGATCAAATAGAATACAAGAGAATCTTAATATAATAATTTGAAAGATAATATTTCTTGGTCCTCTACTACTTTTCTAATTTACATTTTTGGTCTTGGAGCAAGTGCAGGGTACATGTATTTAATACAAGGGAATTAAAAGAAAAATGTGAATATTGTTGCACAACTTAAGATAAATACGTGTAAACTTAAGCAAGGGTATTTGTATTGGTTCCAAGAAACTATATGTGAAGGAAAATTCATATGTATCAATAAGAGTGAGACTTCAGCATAGGTATGACGACTCGTTATGTGACTATTAATTAATTGTTTATCGTCTGTTTGCAGGATGCACGGACGCGAGTGGCAGGCCTGTTCTCGAGTTCGAGGATTACCCCTCTAGATGGGACGCCCTCTGCGTTAAGGAGGTGTCGTCGTTTCTCCTCTACCTCGCCCGTTTACCCAGGTATTTTTTACGCAACTGTTCATTAACGTTCACAATTCTTAATCGATTCAGCTTTTATTCCAATCTTCTAACTCTTTGCATTCTGAGAATTTTCTGCTGTCATTATTGAAAATTAAGAGTGTCCCTTCTCATAAAAAATATCATTAAAGTTTTGCTTATTCACATCGTTAATTCAGTATGCGTTACCTTGAATAAAACTATGAATATAAAAATATGTATGACTTTGCAACGATCGCTGTGAAATGCAAGGAGTTAAAGTCTTTTGAATAGCTGTTTAAGAATATTTACCTATTTGAAAATTTAGTTTGATATTCAGGAAGTGTCCTCCTTGGCATGTCTTAAAATTGTTTAGTATTATCCAGTCATAAATAGTGGAGTATTTCCAACTATCTTTAACTATCAGTGTTCGATACTGGTAGTACTACCACGCATTGAAATCACCACTCTCACGTGTCTCAATTAATGTCATTTTCACAATTTTATTAAGCGAAAAACAGTAGTCCTATCGATCTAAACTTTCTATCGTACAATTTACGACTCGTTGCCTTGTAATTATCAAAATTTAAAGTTTCCTATCTTAAAAATCATAGAACTTATTTTCTAAACGATCAAACATGATCTTCACTGTCAAAATCACGTTCGTTTTATTATCCGAATCCTCGAGTAAAGAAAATGTAACATTGCCCCACTTTTGGATTACTCAAAGCTGGATTACGTTAAGATAGCCAGTGCCAATTTGTTCAAGCTTTCATTTACGAACACTGTACGCGTTCATGGCGAGAAACTTTTATCGCTGTCGGACATTGTGCTCGAAATGAACGATTTATTACCCCCTGTCCGCGGATTTGCCCATGATCCTCAAAATAATGACTGCAATCGGCCGCCATGGAATTTCCAATTTATTAATCTTTCGCCGACGGAGGAACAAGCGCGCGCGCGTGTGCACTTTCCGACAAATAAACGTGATCGACGCCTGTTTTCGTAATAATTATAATTTTCCGCGGCCGTGACATCCACGACACGCCCACTATAATCACAGACGAGGTGCAAAATCGCGGCTTGTGTATCGTTTCTGGCCGACATCGTAGCCGCAACTACGAATTTCCTAGCGAAACGCGCGCGCCCCTGTCTTCCATCGACCGGCACGGTCATCAATTAGCCGCGGATACGACGTTTTTCTAATTAATCTCGCCCCGACCTCGGCTGGAAAGCCAATCAGAAACGCGGAAAAAATTGATATCGCTCGTAATTACAGCGTGCCGCGCGCGATAATTTAATTACGTTGATAAACAGCCGCCTGCGCGGGGATCAATTGATTCTGGGCGAAGAGGAGCAACAAAGTGTTTGCCGATGTCAGGCGAATATTCGATTGAACGTATTCATTTTAACTATAACTTTGATTCGTCTCGTTTACTGGTTGGATATGGACAAAGGTGACACATTTTTGTATCGCAGTTTCGGAAACTTGGTATTTTGTTGAGGAGGGTGAGATACCACCAGCGTGACTTTTATTAATATGGTTCATTCACATGGGACTTAATACTTGTAATTATAGAAAAAATAACAGACGCTATTAAATTCTCGATCATTTTATAATGCACTAAGTACTAACTATAATTTTCTGCTCTATCATTAAAAGTGAGAACCAGCAAAAATCAACATAACAACCGTTAATGTGTAGTTCGAGAGTCACGCGAGATGATCACCCGATGTGCATTAGCTCGTACCCGCAGGAGCAGGTGTCGCCGTTCTCCGAGGAAAATTCTTTTCTCGTTGCCGTGAATATTCGATCCTATCGACGGGACATTAAAACCGCGTTTACGGCGTGTTCCGAGCGGCTGAATAAAAGCGGGACGAGAAAGGCGGTAAATCATGCGCCACTTAACGCGTTGGAATAGAATTTTGAATAACGATCGTCCATTATCGTGGCATCGAGGAAAGTGAACACAAGGAAACTGAATATATATTCCAGATTACATAATACGCTCCATTGTTCGGAGAAAGTGCATATTTCATTGATAAGAATCGGGCATAACGCCAATTTATTTTATCGGTATCCCTGCCGTTCCGTTTATCTGCGCGGCGTCTCTCGATCGACCGTGCCGGGATCGCGGTACCGATTCTTCGTCGTCTGAGCACCGACAATCGAACGCCGACAATGCAGTTTCCTGATCGAGAATCGCGTCTACCGAAAACCATGTTGACTTTTCTAAAATATTGTACTTCAGATTACATTTCTTGGAAAATATCACAAATATTTGATGACCAGGGACGTTGACAAGAGTGGCTCAACAACCGATACACTCGAGAAAATCTGTAGAAACTAATTAGGACGGTGAATTTTTGGGAGGGATAGAGATTTGGAAAAGTTTAGAGGAATTCAGGGAGAAGAGAAACTAAGAATTGAGATTTAGTATTTAATTTTCTTTTAATGTTGAGTATGGTTTGAGAGATATTAACAAACAAATGAAATGTTAGAGATTTTTGAAAAGGATGCTTTCAACTGTGAGACCGTGTCTTTAATAACAATGGAAAATAGCAAAGTAGTTGGTGTCACTTGTATATAGCTTGTTTCTGCGAAACTTGAGAAAGTACCTACCAACCACGCATTAAAGTCTCCCGTGCGTTGGGACACTAATTCCCTTCCAATTCTTGAAACGTCTAATTTTCCATCTTAAAAATGGTCAGAAATGTTTGTTTTGACTATTAGAAGAATGTTTAAACTATCCACATTGCGCAGCTTCCACGTTAAAAATTCACAAAAATTTTATCAGAAACCAGATTTTGGATGAAAACATTGTCCAGAGTCGATCGCAAAGGATGCAGTCGGTGCTCCACGCGGCGACGTCCTCGGCTGACTCGTTTAGCCGCCATTGGTATGCTCTCCGACTCATAAAACATATCACGCGCGATAGCCACGGCAGCCTATTGCGGTATCGTTCATCGCGCGGCTTTATGGTGCCCCGTGCAACCGTCCACTCGAGTCCCAACGAGGCCTCCTGAAACGATCCAGGAGGAAGCTCGAGAAGAGAGAGGATGGCCGGCTCGGACCGACGATATTCCGCTCCAGGCTTCTCTCGAGAAACGTCTCGTTCTATCTTTCGGCATCTTTGAGGCGGTTTCCGCGTGCGTTCCTCTCGGAGAGGAAAAACCAGCTCAGAAAGTTTCGCGATTCGGTCGCGATATAGTAGCGAGACTCTCGAACCAATTTCCAAGCTGAGTTTCACCGACGTCGACGGTGGCGAGTCGTAAATAAATAATCTAACTGTTAGATATTAAACATTTGGCAGGTTTTGATTTTCGTCGTTGGTCCTCTTTGGTTAATTTATTGTAAGGAATCAATAGTTAGAGAATTTTGGTACTATTAGTTCTTACATTAGGAGGACCAGAAAGTAATGTCGTTTTTGCGAATGATCAGGTATTGAAAATTTGCACACTAGATGGAAAAATATTGTTGATAACGACAATGATTACATAATTGATTAAAATTATAAGTATTTAGACACTTTAGTTAGTTAGTTTAGTTAGTGTTGAACTTCTAACTTCATACAGGATCGAATTATGAATATGAAAAGACATCTATGTCTAACCAAAACATGCGTGAACTCATTTTAGTTCAATATTAGACTTATGTAGGAAAAAATCAGCCCGAGTAATGTTTCTCGTCATTCTGAAAAGTCCAGCATGTAGCTCAGTTAAGGAAGACTGGATAGTCATCGTTCGCTTATTACATTAGCAGGCCTAACCCTCTGCGCAAAAATATTTAGCATCCATACGCACGGAATAGGTACAATCCTACATCTCTTGTCGAAGATTTCCCACGATTTCTCGAAACAATCGCAGCATCCCCGAAACGGGCACGCGGAAGGTCCCGAGGTTGCGAAACGTTCTGGTCGCCACGGTCAGTACGCATCCATTATTACCGGTAACGTCGATAATTTTCCAGCATCAGAGGAAGAAAGCTAAGCGCGTACCCCGACACACGCGAGCCGAAGCGGAATCCGCCGACGAAAGCTAACAGTGTCATAATGATCCTCTGAGCGGAACACGATCGCCATAAATCAGCGTACCGGTTACGCGGGATTCATTAGCATTTTTTGCCAATCCCTCTAACCGGCGACGCTCGACGCAGTGGGAAAGCGCAAAACCGACGTTGACATAGCGCCGAGTCGGTCTATCGGTGGCAGATTATTCGCGGATAGAGACCGTGCCGCCGAGGATTATTTATTCCCCCGACCGAGGCGAACAACAAAACCGCGAATCTCCGCGTGAAACCGAGCGATGAATTTTCACACACATTCCCCGGCGCGCGTTTCCCGACGTTTTCCTCATTCTTGGCTTTGTCCCTCGCTCTTATCGTTCCCAAACCTGGGATCAATGTTACTCCCAATCGGGAATGCCTTGGTTTGTGTAATATCGTTTCGACGTAGCCTTTGAAAATGGTGTTTGGAAAAAGTAGGATTTTATTTTGAAATATTTAATTTTCGTTTGAGTTTAAGTTGTCGATAGTTGACGCTATCAATTAAAATTGTTTCGAGTAAGTAAACTGTGGTAGTGGTGTCTCCAACAGTAGGACGTTTTTCATTTGCTTTTCATTTAAGGTAAAGGCATCGATAGTTGACGCTGTCAATTAAAATTTTCTTCAATAAGTAAACTATGACAGTAGTACCTCCAACAGTAGGACGTTTCTGATTCGTTTACGTTTAATGTAAAAGCATCCATACTTATCATTACCAAAAATTTTATCGCGATCGAAAATTTTAAAATTTTCTTGAATAGGGAAATTATGACAGCAGTGTCTCCAACAGTGTTAAGGACGTTTACCTTTGGGGTTTCCTTACCGTTTGTAGGCTTCACGTATCCAGAGTATCTAACTTGGGTGAAGGTGAAATGGCGAAAGTTCTGGAACACGCCAACACACGCACCGAGCGAGCACGCGCGCGATTCCGATCAGGGTGAATGTTTCACGGGCCGCCGAAAGACAACGCGCGAATTATGGCAGACGATCGCGAACGCACGATAACGGGTCAACGCCGTGTGTATCCAGATTTCAGCGAGAGCTGTTCTCACGAGACGTCGAGTTCTCGCTTTTGTGCTCACGCGGGAACTGCTCGCCCTTTGTGAATCGCCTGTTGAACGCGATTTATGCCGCGAACTGACGAATGGACGTCTTGTACTCGCGGTGAATTGTCGTTGGAATTGGAAATGCACGGGTTAGTTCAACAGTTTATGCTCCTTGTCTGAATGTAGCCTGGAACTTTTTTTAGCGGAGACAAATTAGTTTTGAAGTATTTGATACTGAAACTATCGAGGATAATAGAAGCTGTTAGGGATATCGGTGTATCTTTGGAGTTAGAGAAATAAAGTCCATTTTGGTAGTATGTAATTCAATAAATGTATATCAAAATTCAAATGTGACTTGGAATTTTTCTGAAAAATTGCCACGAACTTTCAGGACAACCCAATAGCTTAAATTCTATTTTAATAATTGTTTGAAAAAATTGTAGCAACAGTTAGTAAGGAAACATGATAGGTCCATATCTCCAACACCTTTACTAAAAAGCTATATTAGACTAGTGTCCCATACTAAAAATATCACCACGATAATTCAACTTTCTAATTAACAAATAGACTCTTCCTAGTCACCTTCGATACCAAAACGGTATTAAATTAAGACAAAATCTTTCCACTACCCTTTCTTCGAAACCCCATTGGCCAGAAGTAACTAGTACTACTCTTTTCGTCGGTTTCAACCCAGTTTCCTCTACTTCTAATCTTATCTAAGCCATTTGGCTCCTGCCGCGTCCAATTACATTGATCAGGAACCAACGACGTATTCCAGCTGTCGGTCAATACGATCATCGAGGGGTGTGGGGACGAGGAAAACACGAGAACAGGAGGAAAAGAGAGGCTCCGAAGGTAGATACGATCTTGGATGTGGGTCGACAAACTGCAGTTCCAGATCTTCGTCCCGGGGGGAAAAGCGAGATAGCGACGAGGGACGTTTCGCCAAACCAGTTACCGTTACCGTCGATCGCGCGAGGGTGGCTGAGAGGGGCGGGACGTGGACCAGGAGGATATCACGGTTCGAAGGGGGCAGGGGGGGGAGAGAAGGCCTACGGGGCCAGTGTAAAAGGATTGATGCACGTCCATAACTCATGCAGAAACGCGGTCAGGTGCACAACTGGATCAACCAGAGATCCCCCGCGATCCTATCGTCCTGCGATCTGCTTCGTGACTCCCTCTCGCGCGATACGCGATACGGCGAGGTGCTGGCTTGCCAGGATAGCTGCGCCAGGCATCATTGTTGCCGACTAATTGTTATCTGAGAATGCTGGATGGATTAAGAGACTACGCGAAGGGGAGAGTTTGACTTTGGGACTGCAGTCGAGTTCAAGATAGAGTTAAAAATCGATTTTAGAGAGTTATTTTGGTGGGGTGATTCAGGCCTGAGTTAGGTTTCGATTGATGGGTATTTTTACTGATAATCATTTGTTTTGGGAAGTTTCAGAAGTTTCATATGGAGCTGGTTTGCTGGAATGGGAAACAAATTCAAAAACCATCATTTTATTAGTATTCAAGGAGTACAGGATTGTAGTCATCCAAATTCGTTATCAATGAATGATAAATAATTTATTTAAGTTCATAGTTAAAAAAAAAGAGTGCATAGTCTCCAGGCAACGCCCTGAAATAACCTATTGCTTAATTCATTTTTCACAAATTCACAGGAATAAATCTTAAAAAAATTATATAATATTCAGTACGTCAATAAACATTAATATTAAGAAAATATAAACAGTTTCCAGAGCGATCCAAGTAATTTTCTTAATTCAATTCGCTCGCTTTCAGAGGGCAGTAGATATATAAAAAAAATCCTTGCTATACTTCCCCATAGAAATATTCATCATTATATTCAATTAAAACTATCGCGTAGTTAGATCGCTCCGAAGAACACTTAGATCCAGTTGTTCGCAGCGAGAGCAAAAAGAGAGATTGACATTTAAGTCTTTCGCGCGCATTAAAGTTAATATCGCCGCGAAGTGAAAGATTGAAATGCTTATCAACGAATTACAATACATAACTTAGACCTTTCATGGAAAGGTTAACAAGAACATCACGAACATTGCATAGGAGGCATAAATTTTACAGAAGCCTAAGCAACCGTGATCCATTCTAGTACTAAAAGTAGCTCTCCAAGATGAATGTACGCTGACGGCCTCCATTACGGTGTTACCTTTCTCCGACGTTATTTACCCAAGAGACTGCTCGATGCATCCCGTGCTTACCGATTCCCCGAGTCTGTCAATCGTGAACGTCCGACGCGAGGAAGTAACGATCACGATTCGTGCTTCTTATTCTCCAATCATCCCAGGCGATCATTGAGTAGCAGATACAGCAAAAAGTTCACGTACCGGGTCCACCGTGGAGTTCTGCTGTTCCTATTCTTTTCTCGTGAAACGTGTTGTTGAAATTATTAACATTACACGCCTAATTGTCATTGTCGCCATCCTTGAGTAGAAGTTAAATGATAGTAATGTTCCAAATCTCGACAAAAATGCAGTTAATGATTCTGGTAGTCACACACATTTTTTCAAAGAACCCCTGAACGTTTCAAAACAGTTAAAAAAATAATGTGCACGTTGGGAGTAGAATGACACCCTAAAAAATTCGAATTAAAGTATCGAGTGCAACTTGGAACACTTCGACTTCTGTTAAATACAAAATCCCCAATCGAAAAGAATAAACTCAAAGAAATTGACTTCGAAATCTCGAGTAATTCTACTTTTGTTAAATACAAGATCCCAGTGGAAAAGAATAAACTCAAAGAAATTCATTTCGAATTTTCCAACAAGTAATTCTATCTCTACCAGACATACCATTTTCCATCATCACGTTCACCAGCTGTCCATAAAATCGTGGGAGTCCTTACGACTCCTCTTTGCTTTCTCGTGCGTTCCAAGATTTGATCGCCGCGCGCGTAATTCCTACCAAGGATGAAGTCAGCCGCATAAAGTCTTCGCCTCCTCTTATTAGGACATCTGCAATTTCAATGGTAAGATTTGTATGCTGATCAGGTGCGGTGGTTATATTAAGAGGCCGGTACAACGTTTCGCTTGACAGTCGCCGTGTCAACGGCGCATGAATGCCCTCTTATCGGAATTTTAAATGAGGAATTCCGACGCGCGGGTTGCATAAGCGGCATTCTTATCAAAGCTGAGTTACGTGCACGAAACGATAACCGCGATAGGAGTGCATATCTCCTGAAGCTGCGAGTCCCTTAACGTTGCAATGCTGGATCGCGAATGTTCATGCAAATTGCGTATTATCATAGGAAATAAATGTTTAAGCGTGTCATGCACGGTACTGAAATTGTGAGGCGACCTTTCCTCTCGGGTATGGACAATGTGTTCGTTATTTTAGAAAACTGGATTAGTTATCAGGGGAAAATCGTGTTAAATAAATGTCCCATCAACATTGTATCCACTTTTTGATTACTGGTAGCCCCACTGGTGGCTCAAGTGGCATCCCTGGTCCCCCAAAAATGTCCTCCCATAATTTTAATCTAACAATTCTGGTAGTATATTTCCGCGATTACCCTTGTTAACAGAATATTTCACGTTGATAAAAGAAATAAAAATTCACGCAACGTTAAGGGGGCAATGGAAGTTGCAGAAGTTGTGCCAGTGGCATCCCAGCGAGGGAACGGCTGGTCGTGACGAGGTCTTTGCTCGACAACCTTTGCCCACCCAGGTCGCGGCTGTGGTTTTAGGTATACACACGATGAGCTGTCGCGATACCGAACGCGCTGCTTCCATCAGGCTCTAGCTTTACAATGCTGCTAATGCATGAGTTTCTTCTTCGGCAGTGGGCAGTGGCGTAGCAAACCGCCGACGGGCAGACAGTTACGATCGAATTGTAAATCCACGTACGTCAGAGTTACGGCGGTTAGGTTCGTTCGACGGGTTACGCGAAGAGCCACGGGGTTAATTGAGAACGACTCTTTCGCCATGCTGGATGCGCGTTTCGAGAGGAGATCATCGCGGTCTTCTCGTGTATGTCCATTTTACCTTCTGTTTCAGCTTCCGACGCCTGAGAACCGCGGTTTTGTTCCCGGGTTATTTGGGAAGTAGGTTATTTTTCCTGGTGAGGAGGGCGAAAGGTTGCAACGAGCAAATCTACCTTGTGATCTTATAACGTGTGAGATCGAGCTGATATTAGATTTTTGAGGGAAACTGTGTTCCAAGTTTAAGAGCTGTTTATAAATATTTTAGTTACTTTGGGTGTTTGGTGATGCGTTCTATTTTTATTAGAGGTGAAGGTGTTTGTACTGAACCTTTTTAATTCAGTATATTTAGTCTGTTTTTATTTCTTAGATTGTGGATGCAGCATGCAATTATATATTCTTCTGAAATTAAAATAAATATTCAGTTTCCCATTGGCCAGATTCATGAGGTTCATTTTATTCCAGATCTAAAAATATGAATTGTTTTTATTCTTCTTTTTTTTTTTCTTTTCTGTGACTCAACACTTCCCTACGTATTCTCAGTATGAAGCACCTCCAGAGGAAGTCCTAACGTGAATATCCAAGATTCGCACATCGTATAATCACATAATCCCATAAATTAATAAATAATATTTACAGATCCCATAAAAGTCGAGCACGTATCCCCTATAAAACCAGGTGTACTTAATATTCAACACGATAATTAGTCTACCTATAAGATTTCACATGGACAGACTATAAAGGGAAATAAAGTACCCACTCCATTCTTTTAATTGCCTACTCCGAAGAGACCAAACATATCGAATGCATCAGAAACACGCACGAACCGAGAGATGTTCGTTTGACGTCTGGGGCAAAACGAAAAAGACGCGAGTCGTATGAAGTGGTTACACGGGGGCACGAAACGGATTAAAGGAGCACGCTTCACAAAGAGCGGTATTGTGACCAGTGGATACGCCACTGGTGAAGTAGAAGCATGATTGCTGTATGTATGAAAGGGATCGAGGGGACGAGAGAGAAGGGTGCCACTGGAGCCGCGTGAGAAACGCCGCATACTTACGCGAAACCACCCACGTGTCATAACCGAATACGGATCATGATACGGTTTTCCTGCATTCAATACTCTTTTACGATCCTCCTGTCTAGAGTGAAACGGTCTTTCTACGTCTCGTGATCGCGGAATTGAGAACTGGGATTCGCCAGGGTTGGAACCCCGCGAACGTTCCAGGAGACGATAAGATTTTCATTGCCGTGAATATACCACTTTCTTTTCTGAACGATGCGCATTACCGTTCCCACGACGCTGGTTTTTGGATTTGGGAAGTAATCTGAGGAACCTTTATCCTTACCGTTCATATTTTAGCGATTACTTTTTATTTCGAGTATAATGTATAATTATTTTGATTTCTTTTTAAAATTAAAATATTTTGATGTAAACATTTCTGTTTACCCGTGACAATCCTTCTGGTTTTAAAGAGGGTACGTGATAGGGGTAGCGACGATGAAAAGTGGAAGTATCGTGAAAAGTATCTGCGACTGAGAAAGGGAAGCTGGAAAGATACTTGCGAATCCGTTGGAGAACGTAATTCAATTATCCGTCCCGAAGGTCAAAGCGAAACGATTCAGCGCCCTTAATGGCAGCGCATCCACGAGCGCGCATAATCGACTCGCGAACGTGTCGACACAACAGACGACTCGTTTCACTCTGGGCATGACTCGGAGGAGAAATCGCGGCGACACACGGCTTCACGTGGGAGATCTTGTCAAGCGTCGGACTACCGTATCACGGTGACTCACGTGTATGCACGGAATGTCTCGATAATTTATCCCGCGGTCGCGCGAGAAACGTTTCACCGCTTGTCATAAATAATTTCCCGTTGTCGAACAACGATTGAGGTGGACTACTCGAATTATTCTGCGTCGGGGACCTTTCTGTATTCGAATACTTGGATTATTTAAGTGGTTGGTCAGCGCAGTTCGAAGGGTATTTGAGCAGCAGACTGTTCGAGTATTGTGTATTTAAATACCATGATGTACTATTTCAATACGTTTCCGTTGGAATACTGTTGGCGCACTTCAATATTCAAATACTACTTGAATCCTTCTGCGTTCGAATCGTACGAGTTGTCAGAATACTACTCGAGTACTTCCTTATTCCAATAATAGTACTTAAAAAGTAATATTTAAATAATAATATACAAATTATAACTTTGATATAGTTACTTTCAAATAAAACTATTCGAATCATAATAACGTAATGATAACTCGAATACTTAAACATTTTAGATTCGTTCGTAGCATTTTTGATGCCTACGATAATTTCGAAAATTATACCATTTGAGTAGCGAAACTCACGACTGGTTTCCGTTCACATTTCAGCCCTGAGAGCGCGAGGAATGGATTCACCCTTCTGGCCCGAGGGGCCTACCCCGAGCGCGTGGAGTTCCTGGACAAGGTCCTAGCCCTTCTGCAGGTAAAACAATCACTTTCGCCGAACAATTTCAAAGCATATTTACATAAGAGCAGTCCAAAAGTGTCGATTGTGTGCTAAGTACAAAGGCGATGTTTGTCGTTGCAGGACCGAATCAACGTTACTCGAGTTCTGCTCCTGCAGAGTTCGGTCGTCGATGGCTCGACCGATTCCCAGTTACCTTTGAGCTGCGTCAAGGTAAGCGATTAACAATTAAACCACTCCTCCTCGTCTACTTCGGCTCATTATTCAGATCATTGTTTGCTTGGTTCGGAGTGCTTTACTGTGTAGAGTTCGTGGACACAATTCATTTCAAATGAAAGAAATAATTAATGGAAGCAACATTTCAACGTTTCAATCATTTGTGTAGGTACATTGTCGTTGTAAAATAAAGATGCCGAAGATGTTTCAATAGCTTTATAAGTTTTTCAGTTTATAACTTATCGAAAAAGTGTTAATACTAAATAGTTGGAATGTTTATTTTTACAAGAGCACTTGGATGGTCAAATACTGGCTTCGTTTCGGATTCTGCTTTCAGACCACCATTGTGGACGACGCAGCTTTGAGCAAACACATTCCCAGGCGGGAAGAAACCCACGATCGGACGCAGTGGATCGCATTCTATAAGGTAATTGAAGTTTTATATAACTTGTTGTCTCTTACTAAGGTTTTAATATTAAAAGATATCGCATTTTCAAAACAAAATATCCACTTCATTTATCCATACCATGCGTATCTACAATTCAACAAATGTTAATCATTTAATAAATCTTATCACTCACATCACTCTGTGACATGCCTAAACCTGCTGGTTTCTTCCTGAATATCTTCGCTCCTTTCGAGATCCCTGTCAGAGCAATTCCACCTGCGGCAAGTGTCACCGGCGACAAAGCCAGCCGTCTCGAGGCGATCCGTTCGAATCGAAAGTCGCGACAAATTGCTTCCGAAAAGAATCGCACCTCCGAGTCGCAAGGAGCCGTAGCGCGAAAGAGACGAGCCTGGAATCTCATCGGTTGACCGAATGTCACGACGGTGATTCGGCAGGTTCGATGAAAAATGAACGCTGGGCCTCGGCCAAGGCGAAATAATTGTGTTGGCCCGCCTCTCGGAATCGCGGTGCAATTATTGTCGGGGAATTTATCCGCCAACGGTGGCACTGACCGATGTTACCGATTTATTCGTGGCTCTCAAACCACGTAATGGCGTTTTAATGGGTCCCGTTAAGAAAAATAAACCCTCGCCGTTCTCCTTCGACAACGTCGCGATGACGATTCGTTACGATACTGATTTTTTCCCAGGCGATCGGTCGACGTGACGTTTGGCGTGGGTGTCGGCTTCCTTGATCATCGTTTTATTTATTTTTCGAGAGATAGAGGTTTGATATTTTCGAGATGATGTAGAGGAGACAAGTGGATTATTTTTTTAGTGATATAATAATATGAGCAGTGGATATACTAAATAAGTTTGATGAGACCATTATCAGGATCCTTATTTTTGTACTCCTTTACTTTATTACTTTATATATGTTGGTTTCATTATTTAGTATTGATTACTGATTGTGTATTTCTTCTATATTTACCTACATTATTTTTATTAATATTTACAAGTAATGCTTTCCATTCATCTCACCATTGGAGTGTAATAAAAATTATTTGCATTGAAACGCTTAAAAATATGGTGAGGAACATGATTAATGAAACCATTATCAGGTTTTTTATTGTTCTCGCGTTTAAAATTAATTACGTATTCCTCCAACAATTATCAATATTTTCTCTCAATACACTCAAGTAATGATTTCCATGTATCCAATCATTGTAGCATAAAAGTTTCTTAATTATCATGTCCGTGTAAATTCGAGGCCCCCGTAATTGCGAGTCTCGGGATAAATGGGCCGAAATGGCCCCCAAATGGCCCCCCTCCGCGATAGGGCCTGGTTCCCGTAACGACTACTCGGCCAAACAATTTGCCAGCCCGTGAAAGTTCGAAATTGTCGAAGCCAGTCCCGTACGATACGCGGAGAGATAAATGCGCGCTATTTGAACACGCATAGTAAATCGTCGTTCCCGAGATACTTCGGTAAAGAGGTAGTCAAGTGGCGTCCGCGGGAGTCCTTACTTTCTGCCGAAGAATCTCATGCTCGCCGATGGAACCCTCGACGCACCGAGTTAATGCCTATCTCGGCGAGCATCGCTGCCCAACCGTTATTTATAAACATTTTCCAACTGCGAACAAGCACAATTTTCTCCTTGTAACGCTTTCCGATCGGCTATCGGCAAGGTCGCGAGTAACTGTTGCCGAGTCACCTCGTCTTCGTTTATCGCGGACCCGTTGAATGAACCGATAATGACCGTCATTAGGCTATTTTCAGTACGGAATGATCGCGTCAGGTACTATTTTTAAGTAATTGGTAAGAGAACACGGTAGATTAGGAGCGTTTTGCATTGAGAATGTAGTTTTGCCGAAATTGCTGAAGGAGAATATTTTATTTGGCGAGGAGCGTTATTATAAGAGGTTGAGATTAAATATTTAGCAATTTATTACTTTTTGAGCGATGTATCATTTTTAACATAACGAGTACTATACAGTTACTATGCTACCACGATAGATTAGATCTGTACCACTACTCCAATTAATTTATAATATCTCTCAACTACAACAATTCTTGAGTAAAGGAAGACCTCGATTCAATTTCAATCTTAAATTTCATTCTATGAAATAATCAATTAAATTATAAATAATACCAACCTGAAGTTAAATGTTTCCTCTCGAATCGCAACACAAGTGGCTCGAACAAGTCTGAAGTCCGTGTAAAAGAAAAAATCGAGTTAGAGTGCTCCCGTAGGATGACGAATGGCCCCAACGATTAGCTTTTCATCCCTGGAAGGTTTAATTGATTTTTCTAATTGCTCTCGACGATGCATCACCGAGTCTATCGGACTTCTTTAGAGCCACTTACCGACCACCTAACCAGAACTCGGATCGAAGCCTAGAATTATGAACGTTCGCTGCTCATCGCCTCGAGTTTGAGCTATCGCGACTGTCGAGCCACTTTACGACAGCGATATCGAAGAAGTCAGCGAACAGCCAGGCTGCAGGCGATGATTGATCGGAAGATCCATCAATCCGACCGATGATTCCGCGAAATTGAGACGTCAAGATATATCCAATCTACGCTGCGAACTCTCGCATGTTTGCGCATTGGTTTCTCTTATCTATGATTGAAATTTTTCGAAAGAAGCCTTCATCGTTGCTCGTTTTCTTCGCATTTGTTCCAATTGCGAGTCCTTGGTGTATCGGACCGGATAAACGACGATGATATATTGTTTTGGCGAGAATCTTTCACTCATTGCTGACTCATGATTGGCATGGCTGATGTAGGGGAAAATATATTTGCTTTTAGAAGGATAAAATCTGGAAACAGGATATAATCTGTTCGGAGCAGTCGTTTGATTTTTGTTTAAATTAAAGTTTTCGATTTCTGTGACCTCTTCGGTGAATAGTTAGTATGACACGGATACACAAAAATTGGTAAAGTTATTCAATATCAATTAATCACGGTAAGAGTACCGCTATTTTCTCCGATAAAATGTTTCCATGCGATTGGAATTTCTAATCGATTAAGAATGTATCATAATATAAGCAAATCCAATTGACTGGTAGATAGGTGTGTCTATACCGCATTCTGCGTACGTGTGTCAACGCCGTACATTGCAGTTCAGAAGTCTCTGCCAGGTCTTTCCTTCTATTAATTTCTATACATTGAGCTGTAAAATTTTCTTGGTCCTTATAGTGAATTTCTGTAGAACGAAGGATGGATTTTCTGGTAGGATCCTAAGCAACCCTAACTCTCCTCTCTTCGAATACCAATCTTAGAGAATTTGTAAAAAAAAAAAAAAAAATATGTAACATACAAAATAAAAATAAAAATACACACTTCGAGGTGTATTCGGTAAAATCTATATGGAAAAATATTAAAAAATGGCGTGGCATCGATGTATATTCCTTTACTGTTTGTTTTTTGCAGGAGTACGACAGTCTCATGACGGAATGGCAGGCAGCTGGACGGAGACTGGCTCTGGAGATGTCTGAGCTGAAGGAATGCAGCAGCCTGTCCGGAACGTTGACGCCTCTCGGTCGGCTCCTCACGGACCCCACAATGAGACGAACGTCCAGAGATGCTGAGGAAGCGATCGCCACGCTGGAGGAACGCGCCTCGCCGCTCATACACCTCGAGCACGTTAGGTTAGAACAGCGTTTCCCAAACTCTTTCAGTCGCGATACACTTTTCGTCTCGTTACCAAAAAGATTCGACCTTTTTTAAAAATATAGTTTATTAATTTATAAACGTACATTACAGTAATCTAATTCATATTCTATGAATCTGTTTTTAGTCTTAGACATTTTACGAGGTCACGTATGCCTCCTGTTAGCCTTCAACGTGTATTTTGGACTTTTATTTACGTTAAAAATGATACTTATTTTTAATAGCAAAATGCATGCAATAATTGAGGAAATATCGAGCCATGAAAATTTGATGATTAGTGCAGAAACTTGTAACGATATACAATGATGCTACAAATATATACAATTTATTTATTTAATATCTGCAATGAATTATTTTCAGTTTGGGAAACGCTGGGTTAGAGTCCAGGCTCCCAGGAATTTCACGAGCACCCAGTAGATGCGGTATTCGAAGTTATGGTCGTTGCCGTTTTCCTTCGCGCGACTTTATGCTCCACGGTTCTGTTTTAATTATCACGACACCTTCGTTGAATATCTCTTTCTCTCTTATTCTCCATTTAATTCGTCGATAAAATAGCGAATTCGTCTATTAATTTCTTCCACGGGATTGTTGTTACGAAAAAATTTCATTCGGAAACAACCCCCTGTGGCTAATCGTTAATTTTCTAGACACCTCGCAACAAAGTTTACGCGAAGGCTAATATACAGGGTGACCATTGCGAAATTTCTGAAATAAACAGAAACGAACGGTTATTCTTTTTCGCGTCAAACAGTTTCTCATATTGTTTGGTCCTTTCTCGAGAATTGACAACTATTTTCGATGTCAATTTAAGTCCACTGTCTATGATTATGAAATGGCAGCTTGCTAGTATTATTCAAGGTATGATTATTAATAAAGTTATTTATTTCTAATGTCATAAAGTACTTCATACGTCAATAAAAGCTACCCTCAATCAATTTTCTGATGATCTACCTTCTCTTAATAACTGTAAGTAACATTTCAAATGAACTTCAATTTGCTTCACAATTCAATCAGAGGTATAATTTAATTAATTTTCTTTTATTTAGACTTTCCTCAATCTTCCTTAGAACCAGATACATTTGTTGAAAACATAGAAGTTATACATACAAATTCCAATATAAATAACAAAGGACCAAAAATAAAAATACACATCGATCATAACGAGAATAAACCATAAACGAAACAAATTCTCCAAAACTTAACCTTATTTCCCGTGAACCGTTTTCCACCAGTTAGATCCAAATAGACGGCTCCCAGGTGTCCTACGTGGGAAAACCACCCCCGGAACGATGGGTAGAGATAACGGTTCGACTCCAGCGAACTTCCCAACGGTCACCCTGTAACGTTCACGTGTGTGCGCGCAACGTGTAACTTTCCGGCGGTTATACGTGCATACAGTATTCCACGAGTACGTTCTCGCCGTTGCACGGCTAAGCTAAGGACAGTTTAATGCGAAGATAACGTCCGCGGCGTGTTAGTCAGCGCCCACTCGTGCCTTATGCTATGGGGACTCTCGCGAGTTAGGGTTCGATGTTTCGTTAGCGATAAGGGGCAACAAGAATTCCTAACGGTGCGCCTCGCGATCACGGTTCCTTTTTATCTTTCCAGATTGTCGGTGAAACGGGCACGGAGATTGGTGGAGGAGGTCGGGAACGCTGCCACCAGACTGGAATCGTCGTTCGAGTCCCGGCGGGCGACCATTCGCAATCTCGCGGTTCTTCGGAGCATCGAGGACCAGGCGCGTGAGGTAAGTCCCAGGAGAAAATTGCCATGATCGTTCTGCGAACCGATTTCGCGAGGGTAGACTTTACAGAATTCAGACATGATGATAGACGTATTCTACAGGGCGTAAATATTGCGAAATTATCTTTGGGAGTTACGGGAATGTGTAACGAGCCTACAAGTTCAGCTTGTTAGGTTTGAGTGTTGTGCCTAGTACTCTTGAGGCTGGGTCTTTCTGGACCCACGCCTGCTGAGAACAATCGCGCTACTTGCAATTTAATAGTAATACCAATTCAGCTACTTAGTGAGAGTGTTGAATGTCGCAGTGTTGAGTCCTAGGTCTGTTTAGACCCACGCCTGTTAAAAACATCTACTCTGCTCAAAATGTTACACCTCCACAAAGTTTCATCTAACTTTATCTCACAGATTCCAAAGAGCATCTCAGCATCCGGAGGTAATCTTCCACCTCACATCCACCTGTATCAGCAGCCAAGCGTAATAATTCAATCTCTTCCATCAGACTTTTTTTTCCTGCTTTGAATTCATTATATCTATAATCACACCATCACTCTCTCTAGTAGTACCTCCTACTCACTACAAAATCGTTACATCTGCGATCGCTATTATTCAAGATTCGAGCATATCGAATGTCTGTAACCGCGCGTGTGCGAGCATTCGCCAAGTCTCCCCCGCAAGGGCCATTATGGGAACGACGACGATAACAGGAGGATGCTGGACGAAGGGCACGGCTAATCGCGCTCGTGATTTCCATACGCCTAATACGGTTGGCGGAGCATTAGCGCGTGTATTCGCTTCGGTATCCGAGCCGCCCGTTTCGCTCGGGATGGGAAGGAAGCAGGGGACCGTAGCGTGCGACGACATGTTCGATGACTCCCCGCAAAGGAGGCCGAACATCGGCTCTCGAGGTCGTCGAGGATGCCAGAAACGAGGTTACCGCTACCTCCGAAGCGCTCTGCCCGTGGAAAAGCCTGAATCCGTGATCCGTGATCCTCGGAGGGGGAACAAACGAGACGCGTCTCGATCGATCTTCCCTCGTTGGAGCGAACAAGCGAGACACTGCTTCGATGATCGGGAATCGGCCAACCGTGCGATTTTCGAAGTGAAAGTTTCGTCGAACGCGAATAAGGCGCCCTTTGTCTATCCCCTTTGAGGGCGACCGCCTCTCCGGCGTTCCCCAAAATGGCGGGGCAATGTAAATTTGCTAATTGACGACGAGGTAAATGTGTACGATTACTTTAGGAACGATGCATTGGCCTCTAATCGGTAACAGAACGTTTCCTGGCTTCGATAAACGGGCCAATTAACCGCTGTGTTGTGGGAATCGTTCGATCCTTGCGGAGGATCGCGGAAGAAGGATCGGGTTTCACACTTCCGCGCGAAGGAGCCCTCCTGACAGACAGAATGGCTAAGACTGGGACGAGAACAGGTTTAACAGTGAAAAAAAACCTTAATGCTCGCGTGAACGTCGCCGTAAATTCGCAATAAATTGACAGGCAAACGGTGGACGGTCCTTTAAGATGAGAAGATGGACGCTTCCGAGGGCTGTGAATCGACGAAGCACTGGGGAGGCAAGGTTACGAGTTTTCTCAGCTGAGGATTTAAATCATTATTGTTTTTCCTTTTTCCTATCCAGTTCTTGTAAGATTTAATTTACCAGGCATTTTAAAAGAATTATTTAACAGTATTTGCCTGCATGTTGCTTCAGAAGATTTTATTAAATGGGCGAGCAAGAATTGAAACGTTTCTAAAAACCAACAGATATATATAGAACGTTAAATATATAGATAGAATATATGTCTTTAAAAATAAATTACGAGTCCTGGAATATTCTTACGATTCTCTGATTGGACTCGACATGCTTCTTCCTAGTCTGTCTAGGATTAATGATCCATTCCAGTGAGCTACGCGAAGGTAAACGTCATTAATTTACTAAACGACAGGACTCTTTTTCTGGAGAACCATTAAACTCGCAAGCATAGCTGAGCAAATGGTAATATTTCCAAACGACCCATTAAAGGTGCTTAAATTAACATTCTCAGGACGAACAGCAATATCTAAGGACGATTGGAATAGTCGGAAATAAAAAAAAAAAGGATTACGTAAACGGCTCGTGGGATAGAGAAATTAATTACGGCAAACGGTCATGGCTGAAATAGCTTCGTTTCTTCTTAAACCCACCCGCGGTAGTTAATGGTCGAGCAGATCCGCGTTATTCGCGACGGCTCATTGTATCATGCTAATTAAACGTGTAATCACTTTGTCGTACATAGCACGTGTACGTAGACGGACATGTGGGCTCGACACGATCCGCACGTACGCGCGACACACGTGACAACTCCGTTTCAGGCGGAAACACGTGAAGGTACGTGATGTAATCGTGTCGCTGCTACGAAACACGTCGTATGATCCAGCAACATCGGAAGCTGGATCCAGCTGAGTCACGTGCCACGAGCCTGACAGCCTTCGTTATCCCAATTTTAGACTTGTCACCAATTGCATACGATTTCTTCTTATTTGATTCAGAATTAATTTATGTATGGTAATTTGGTAGGTGGAATATAAATTTACTTCATTTTAATTTTCAAGAGGAAAATGTCGTCACAGCATGTACGATATGTATTCCTTCTGGCGAGAAGGACATTTATAGCACAGGAAACTCTTTATGGCTTTAATTAATTATTTTAATTCAGAAAAACAGTACGACTATCGTAAAATTTTATATAGCATTATTAGAAAAATTGTATGACAAATATGGAGAATTCAGAGTACTTTAAAAATTATAGGTCTAGTACGAATTGGAACTAAAAATAAAATAAAATTCAGTATGCAAATATCACTATTTATGATATTCTCAAACGTTAACGATCCCATATAAAAACTAGAAAAATTTGCACGTGTTATGGGACTAACATCACCGATACCCATGTTGGATTATAATCCATATATAATGGAATTAACCCAGAAAGGGTTAGCGTAAACGTGGCCTATCATTGAATTCTGTCGCTTTATATTCGCGACCACTCGCTCGTAAAGCCTTTTCATCCTGCGATAAAGAAAGCAAGGCACGCCGGACGAGAGGATGCGCAGGCCATCGGCGAAGTCTCGTCGAAAGATTCACACGTTCGTAATTTGAGCAAGTGTCAGCTTATATCGAACAGTTTAAGAAAGTTTCTGCCCCTCTAATGACAGCACCCATGCGAGCTGATCTGTCTAAAGTTTCCCATCACTTTCTTATAACTTTCATCGAGGCGGTCAGTTGCTTAGTGACTTTAAGGAGGTCAACGACGACGATGACCGAAATTTTGTGGAAATATCGCTCGTCTGATCCTAGTAGCAAGCCATGGACGTAGTAACACACCTAGTAACAAGACATAGATGCTTGAACAAAGTAACCGAACTGCATTCTTTGAGTTGTCTAACGTATGAATGTTTAAACTTGTATAAAATATTACAGACGAGACAAATGGAAATATAATAATTTATTCATTCAATAAAACACCGTATAGAAAAATAACAACTCCTTTTCAGGCTTTAGTAAGTGAAAATATTCGTGATATGCATCTAGATACAAATATAATTCGTGTGGCTAACCAATTAAATCGCTCAGAGAAATATCAAAGGGAGAAATTGCCATTGAAGTTTTTCATTTATTCCTAAAGCGTAGCCAGCTCGAGCCGGCAATGCCAATAGCAACGTTTCTCGACGATCTCTTTCGATGGTCGATTCCTTTCTTATGGCGGATCGTTAAGCCTGCAAACGGTTGTTCGGCTTCTTATACGCACAAAGCGTTCCTCGATAATTAGATACGAGATGTGCTCCACTCGTTCCCGCGCTGACACGTCTCTGAATCAAGTCATACGCTCGGACGTGTCGTTGACTTTCACCTGGCCCTCGGACTTCCCATCACGATTTTAATTTCGATCGCCTGATAACGGTGGTGTCTGATACTTTGATCGCGCGAAAACGTTGTCCGCCCAGATGAAGAAAAATTAAATTAAACACTTGGTAATCAGTGCAAGCGTTACTCTTTGGAATAATGTAGCTCTCAGCTTAAGTTTCATGACTCAAAGCAATCCGAGCCCGAGTTTTATAACTCAAAGCAGTATCATCTCGAAATCCACAACTCTAAAGTACTTTGAGCTGAAGTTCTATAATTCAAAGTCAATCGAGTGCAGGTCCTATGACTCAAAGCTATCTCAGTTCAAGTTCTGTAACTCAAGCTAGCAGAGGTCTAATTCTACACCTTACATTTATTTTAAAATTCATGAGAGTTCAACGATTACCTGCCTAACGAAGCATTAAATTTTGTAATTTATTCATAAAAATCTTAGAAATGCCAAGCTTAATTACCTGCTCAAATTAAATTGATTACGTCACAAATGCAACGCTTGCTTCTGGTACCCTCATCACCTAAGATGACAACCAGTTGCTTAAATAAATAATATTATTGAACAGATCGATCACTTTTTCTCGTTTTTTATCAGTGGTCGTGGGATCTCGATAAGACGGCGGCGCAATTACGACGGGATTGTTCTTCGAGGCCGAAGTACCGCGAATAAACAAATAGGGTGGGCTTCTCATGGATGCGGCCGTCGACAACGCAGTTGCCTTTGCAGCGAAACGTCTCTCCATATAAGACGACGTTCGATCTTGATCGAAACGATCGCACATCATATATATCCCAGAGAGCATGCTCGGTTCTTCTTCTTTTTTCCCAGTGGTGAACAGTGGCGCGCGTTGTTCGAGCAGGCGCGAGGAAGGACGCGGATTTCTCGCGTGAAGTGGGTCGGTACCGACGATTGTTTAATTATCCCGTCAGGACATGTACTGCTTTCACGTCGAGAAAAATAAATGCTAGGAGGAATTTCGATTCGAGCTGTGTAAAATCAAATTTGAATCGTCGGTATGGTTGGATATTGATCACAGAAGTGTCGTCTCTCGCTAATTGGAAGAAAGAAATTTGAAGAATTATTTGCGAAGAAAGATGCACGCGAGTAATCTGAAATTTTTATGTAAAATTGTGGAATGAATTAGCTATAGTTTGATATTTTTTAATATTAAAATATAAATTCATCGGTAAAATAAACGTTACCACATAGGTATTAACAATTTTGTCGACGGTATTTGTGTTTGCTCAAAGCTGAACAATTTGAAATTTTTATTTAAAATTGTAGAGATTATTCATACTTTGGTATTTTTTCATGTCTACGATAAATACTGTTCCTACAACGCTCTAGAAACGATAATCAAAGTAGCAGAAATGAATCTCTCCAAATTTATAGTAGTGAGTCAGATACTCAACGTTCCTATCTTCGCGAAGTTCGCTCTAACCTAAACTCCACCCTACCACGAAGAGACCTAACCACCGTTCCCCCAAAATGGAGAACGCCCACACCTCGTGCCCCCGAGGGACCAGCCAGACACGGGTACCACGGACCTGCAGCAACAACCTCAGGGCAGCTCCGAAGCGGATCAGCTCGCTGCATTCCGTTATTACGCGTTCCACTTCGATCGTCTGGCAACAACCACCTTCGTCCTCCACCCTCCTGCCCTCGCGACGTTGCACGTCTTCGACCGGCCGCCGTATTTGGTTCACGGAAATAGCGCGCGTGTAACCGACCGGCGGCCAGGGGAGGAGGCGAGGCGAAAAGAAGGCGAATAAAAACGAGGAAAAAAATGAGGGAAGACGAAGAAGGATCAGAGGCGGACCGATCGGGTTCGAATTAATTGCTGTAACACCGGTTCCTCCCTCTCGACGAGAGCGAGCGTCGCGTACGGAATTACAGGCGTGTGTGGGAAAGTGTGCTGAATCGGACGCTGGACCGATCCTCCCGATGTTGTTTCAGGTATTACGGACTAATTCCGTAATTGCACAGGCTTGCGATGGAGGATGCGGTTCGTTAGCCTTTTTGTCGCACTCGAAACGGGCTTAAGAGTCTCACGCAGTCAGTTTTCTCGTGATTTTACGTAGATGAGAGATAGAGGATACAATTGTTACTGTATTTCATTGTGAATAGGTAGTTGGTTGCGAAATTTATAGAAGAAATGATTTAGATTGACAACGGGGCGATCTGCTTTACTCGTTGAGTCCTCTACGTTACCGAGTCTTACTGGTACAGTGTACTCTGCATTATCGATTGTGTACTCTACATTACCGAGGTTTATCTATGGCACGCATTGCAATAGAGATAGAACACTACCTTTCTCATTGATATCAAATAATTAAATTTCAAAATGACCAGCTAATGAGTGAAACTGTCTATAACTTGCGAAATTATCAACAGTAGACATTACAATATAATTTCACCGAGATACTAACAATATCTAACGAGTTCTTCAGTCTGAAGGAAGAATGAAGTTGTTCAGGTGCTGCACAAATGCTTACTAGACTCTTCGGACGCGAGATGCACGTCTGACCATTCCCTCATTCAGTCTACTGTATACCCGAGTTTTACACCCAATTACGCGCGATGGGTCGTAACCGCGATCACGTTTTACATTTACCGCCACTTTCCCGCTAACAATCGGCTACCCAGCAGACATCGGACGTCTCCCGTACCGACGATTACGTCGCATTAGGACGTGCTTGCTCGAGATTCGCGAGATCCATTCACGGCCGTGTGCTCGAGCCTGTCGAAAAGCGATACCGGCTTTCGAGAGCCGCAGAACCGCCTACTCCTGCTCGTCACGCACGGCCTTCCAATTTCAGGGGAATAAATCCAGGGAGAGTGCGCGCCGTTTCAGGAACGACGGGCGTGAAAAATGAACTTTCACGGTGCGATGGGCGCTTAGGCATAATGATGGTAAATAATGCATGAACGCCAGGGAAATTATTGAAGCGTTTTTCTGAATATGGATCCGAGGTGCACCCCGTCACGGAGCGCTTTGCATAATAGCAACAGGCTTCGTTCGTGCTCCGTTGGCATGGCTCACTTGAATCGTTCGATTTCGTGACACTGAAAAGTGCCGCGAAACGGCGACTGATCTTGGGACCGTGTCGCAGATGATCTTTCAAGGGCAATTTGTTAAACTTGTGGTATTCTCTGGGTCTGTTTAATGGAAGGATACTTCCATTAATCTGTGGCAAGCATAGATAACTTTCTTTGACTTCTTAGTCTAGGTTAGATTAATGATCTATAAAATGATGGTACCACGAATTTGCAACTATCAAAGTCATGCCTCTAAACTTATGATCTATCCGATATAAAACTTCTATGTGAATGCCATGTACATAGATAATTTCTCTTGACCTCTTGTTCCAGGTTAAGTTAATAACAGGATACAGGATGTCCTGTAACATGGAAGCCCTACTTCATGGATGAATGTAGTACTTAAAATTAATAATATCAAACGATCCACATGCCCTATTTAACATCCTTTCCAAAACTAAGCTACTATAACTATAAATTCGATTACACTACTTCCAAAGAATCATCAATTCATCATACCATTCTATTATATTTATGTTTATAGCATTCCGAGTTTTAATCGCTCGGGTGAAAAATGCAGAATATTTTTGATACTTGGACAGTTCATTCGAATAACGATCGCCTAGAAGATACGGCAAGCAACTTTGCAAAAATCATTTACGATGGAACGCGATAATAACAAAAGCGGGGCAGGCATTGTCCACAGTTACGTACGAAGGTAATAAGCCCTCAGGAGTTGATGAGCGCGTGCTGAGCAGCGTCCAGGCGCGAGTTCATCGCGTAATGATAGGAAACGTGTCGATTTCGCGGACTATTATAGGGGTCGTTAGCTACAACGGCCTATTTCACGCTTGGACGTCCGTATCCACGATGATGGATGCTTCGATTCGCATCCACTTAGTTGATTTCGTTTCGACTCCTCTTTGGGAAACTGTTCTTTCGACGGTGTTGATATCTTTGGCTTCGGAGCATCGTTTTTTGTTTACTTAGAGGAGGAATTGGAGAATCTTATTCCTGAGCATAGAAAATGGTATCGAATCGTGTTGAGTTATTGCTCTAGTAAAGATGCGAGGTCAGAGGTCCATTTAATCAGCTTACGGAGAACTGAAGACATAGTACTTCGGGATCTATGGAATTATTTAATAGATATCTTCTCAAGTAGACCTCCAGAGTCAATACTTTTTGTCTACCAAATTCTGCTGGACCTTTTATCACTTAGTCTTCGAGGGAAGAGCGAAGATTTTCGTTCTGGACCTGCTTGTGGATTCAAAAATCGAGGTACTTGAAGAATGCTTTCTCAAGCGTGGGATCAATGGAACCTATCGGAATGATGAAATAGATAAATGAATAAGACTTGTGTTAGAATGAAGAAATCGATAGACGAGGATTTAAGGAAGAATAGAAAATAGACAGAAAGATTTAAAGAACGTCCATCCCCGAAACCCATTTATGAAATGCACATCCTCGGAATCTGAACGGACAATAAAGAACGCGAACTCTTGTTCCTTCCCAACCGCGGAAGATTGATGATTGGATGACGCGGCGCCGATCAGAACCAAGGAACCTAGCCAAAGATCAACTGGCAACATCAAAGGGATCCACGCGAAGAGCCTTGTATCCGTTTTATTTGCAGGAGATTTATGCACCTCGGGCCCCGCGGATACGATCGATTGAAATTAATTGAAGGTGTCTAAGCACTTGACGAATGATCGATAAAGGATCGGACGTTGAGCAAGAAACCTTGTCCTGGTAATGTTCCGTGATGAACGACAGCGTAATGAGTGTCGCTCCATGGTTCAGTAATCTTCCATGGTACGATAGATGCGTTTACACTGGGAAGTTTCTAGATTAGAAAGTGAAATCTTTGAGAATCTGCACTACTTCCGTCGTCGATCAAAAACAGGTATTTTAATCACGAATTATTCCGCTGTTTTAACACGTTGACTGCGGAGGACGCGCGGTGTACGTTCTGTAATTCTCGCCACAGCGGCGGCGGACGCACGGCGTGCGTTTCATCCTTTCTTCCTTTCAGTACGCTCCCCACCCTTGAATTTTCGATGTTTCGACTTGAAACTTGCTATATGGGCTCATCATTAGTCCATCTGTTTACCTTCTCGGCCGTTTCAGTCTTGGAAAAGAAAAAGTGTGTTTTCCGCCGTCTTACTTCTCAACCTCTATTGTTGCTACCCGCCGTTTTTTCCGTTCCTTCCGCCGCGTGGTAGCAACCACGAATTCGAACGCCGCAGTCAACGTGTTAAAGTCCCTGAAAGTAGGATTCGTTTTGCGTCGTTCATTAAGTAGTGGTTGAATCCATTTAGCTATTTCAGGACTCGATCCGACTCGCAATATGTATCATCCTGTCAATAAGCATCAGCAGGAAGACCGGGGGAAGAGTTCTCTCATTGTGATGACTGGTGGGAGGCTTATCTACTTGATTCCTTATTCAGCATGAGTATCGCATCGCATTCTAGATCTAGGCAGAGCATTTACAGTGTCTTCGAAGTGTCTAAAATGCACGATTGGTTGCATTTACTGGAGCAGCGTGCATCCGACACCTCGATCCCCCCCCCCCCCCGGTTTTCCTCCAGGTGGCGATTCCCAGAATAATCCCCCGATTCGAAAGTCGGTGCCACGGGGTTAATTTATAAATTCCTAATCGGTTGGTCGGTCTGCAGGGTCCCAGCGAGCGGCCCCGGGCCCGGATAAACGAGAGTCACGAGCCATGGCGGGCTCTCCTCGATGCTCTACGGGATGTCATTTATCGGGGGGGGGGGGGGGGGGGGCGTTGTCGAAGAAAGCGTGTTTAGAAATGGTGGAAGAATTTAAGGTTCGCGTCGCTCAACACGGACGGTGACTCACGAACGGACTCGATCTCGCACGAGGGCAAAAGTCCCAGGAGGCGGCTTCTTTCCATCAGATAAAGAGATGCGCCAGGCATAGCCAATGAAGGCGAACACTTTTCCCGCGCGGGAGTAGAACCGAGTCGCATTCATCCGTTGTGCATTCACAGACGCACGCGTGCATATCAGCTGGGGCAAAGACGGTCTAGTGGTATGGCTTTTATAAGCTGCTGGGGCACCCCCCTCTCGCTCCGTGCCCCCTATCCCGCCCCTTATCTAGCCATTGTGCGCCCGCAACCGAGCTCCCTCATTGTTGAACGCCTCTATCGCTGTTTTCGCAATGCTCCTGCCCCGACGCCGCGACGCCGACCGCTCCGCGTTGCATAACGAACATTTCGAGCGACGCTTTTCCTGCTGCGAGATTTTACTCGCTGATAGAGCAGCTCCTTGGCTCCCGGGGCCCTCCGCGAATACTGGGAGCACGGATAAGATGGGTACTGCTGGTGGTATGGGATGTCTTGAAGAAGGTGCACGCGGTGGAAGGATGCCAAAGGTGGCGGAAAGGCGGGAATGGAGCTTGAATTACCTGCATTGGAACTTTGACGAGCTTAGGAGCTTTGATCAGACTTGATATAGTACTTCACTGCTTGGGGAAGTTTGAGCTCCTGGAGGCAATCCGTGGGAAGGTGTAACTTGTGGACTTCAGGGTAGGAACTAGGACCTAGGTCGTTCCGAATTTGACTACTTGAATCTGGTACTGGTTACCTCATTCTAATCTGTTTCCGAATGGCTGTTGCTGTCTAGAGCACATGGAATTTAATTTTCAGAAGCTTTTGAGCAGAAGCACGTTTATTTTAAAAGTACATTCAACCCTTTATTTTTAGATATTCTCTATTATTAGCTTAGATATTTCCCACTTTCCTAGTAATTTTCAACAGCGAATGCTTCAGTCAACTGCTTACATTATCTTCGAAATATAATCACTACGTTACCAAATTTTTAGCAGAAACACTTTTCACGTAACAACCTAACACCTAGGACACCAAACCTCCTCCAGACGACAAGCCCAATTTAAACAAACCACAATGTCTACAGTAGAATTCACTCGAGGCTCCCATCCGCCAGCACTTCCTCGTCTACCTAACGCAAATTGATGTTCACCTCTACTCAGTAAATTGCTGGTTCCTGTAATTACACAGTCTGCTCGAAATGACCGCGTCTCCCCGAGGTGTATTTACCAAATGCTTATGCAACTCTCGTTCAGCAAGTACGCCGTCTTCGATGCGCCGTGGTAGAAGCAGCGCGCCGGCAACATTGTGATTTATTAGCAAACAAAAGAGCAGATCGCGTTCACCGGCATCCAGGACCGGTGCGTAGAATGGAACGGAGGATGCGCCTAGGCAGGACCCTCGAGCTGATACCATTGTCGTAGGGAAGCGTATGCTAATAAGCGGGACCGTGGGCCTCCGCGGCGCGTCATAACGCCTTATAGGTAGAATCCCAGCGAGCGTTTCCTGCCGTGGCGACGAGCCGGTTGTCGCTCTCTGCCTCCCCATCCCCCGGCTGTTTATCGTTTCCACGAAAGACCCTACAAAGGACAGGATGTCCACGGGTCATTGAGTCTCCATTCCGAGGATTCTATTCCCCCTGACGTAGGTCTATACCTCTCACGATCCACTCGTCGCGACGGAGCCTGTCCGAAGTGTCTTCCAGCGGTTCGTGGAAGAACCATTCGCTGGGTTTCACCTTACCACTGACCAATTATCGCGCCTGTTGTTTTTCAACCTTTAATTAAACGCCACGGGAACGGTTCGAGAGCGTTTCTCGCGCGGGATGATCGTCGAGATGTCCGCGAGTAGATAGGACGCCCGATCGTGACTGGGACGTTTCGTGGAAATTAGTGGGCAAATTAATTCGATTAACGAGGGCAGTTTATTTCGAACAGACCGGTGCCGGGTTAATTGAGCCGTTTGGGCTTTTGTTTGGATGCTTAAAGCTTGGATGGAAGAGTCTTGGGTTCGAGCAGTGTCAGTTATTGGCTGATGTGCTGTACTTTATTAGGGATATATTGTTAAATGGATTTTTTCCTGAGACGCGATTAGTGATCTAGATATGGAGAGACTGGTGGTATGGGTTAGGTTATCGTTGAGATTATGGTAACACCTGAGGAAGGATACTCACTCTTCGTAAGATTCTTCTCTCAGTCCTATACTAGGTATTTTGACAGTAATTGTTATAACCTTGTAAGAAAACCAACTTCCCTATATTCCCTTCGAACACCTCATGAAAATGTATCTTCGTGTTACAACACACCCTCCACAATAAACCACATTTACATTTTCATCGAGAATACTTTCCAAAAGCACCTCTTTCGTCTACATAATTCCGTTCGTAATTACAATCGACAAAGCGTACAGAGAGTCCTCTTCAAGTACTCCAAGAGTCAGCAGGTGTCCCACCCACGACTCTCAAAACGAATCGCGCGATCAGTTTCGCCAATAAAAAGGAAGCAGAAAAACATGGAAATTTATTCGAATAGTAACGCGTACCGGGAGAGATGCAGTCTTAATTAAAAAAGTTAGGTGGCGTCGGAAGTCTCCCTCGAGGAGGGCGATCGACGCGAACCCTCGTGCCGAACGGTTCCTACGTGCCCGTAGAGCGCGGTACCGCTTGGAAACGGTGGAATTGCGTGACTGCCGGCTATCGGGTAACAGAACCAGCGTGCGCCATTAGCCTCGCCAGAACTTACCGGTATTATTCCCCGTCTTCGAGCCGGAGAGGTCGTGGAACCAACTCGAATCCTGCGCCTTGCGGGACACCGATGGCGAGGATATCGAGTGTCCACCAGCCGGCGCAATTAGAACGAAACGGTAGGTTAATGGTATTAACGTGGGAGGGCTCGGGGGTAACGACGAAGTTCGCGGTTAAACGAGAAGTGTCCTTTGCGGTTGCGTAGAGCGAAGGGGTGAATCGTACCGCGGGGAAATCGAGAGTGGCGATCAGGAGAATTGCTTTGTGGGATCCTTTGGGGGAGGAGTTTTTGGTCACGAAGCAAGGGAAGATGCTTTAATCGAGGGTAGAGGTAGAGATGATTGGGGACGGAATGGTTATCGGCGGCATGGGAGGTGACGGACTGTTGGGATGTGATTAGGGTGGGTTGTTTTGCAAAACCTAGTTGGAGATGCTGGAATATTTACTATAACTCAACCTTTTATTTCATCACAAAAATAAATGTACTGATAATATGTACAATGTATTTTGTCGCTGGAGAATAGGAAAAGAAAAAGTAGTGAAAAGATCTCAGCTTATTCGTGACATTTAGTCGATTAGGCAGGTTGAAATCTAAGGGAATCTGAAGAAATGCAAGTTCTATCTTTCTAATCAAAGAAATTCATTACTACAAGGATAGAACACTCGATACTTCGGGGGACCAAATCTCGTCTCGACCCAGTCCGAGGGTCGATGGTGAGCCTGAGTTCTCATGGCAGCTGGGCGAGGCTGGTCTCAACCCGATACTTCATCCTTCGGGACACGTTGGGAAACGATCTCATTCCGGCGACGGCTCGAGCGTTTTGCTCGCCGCGATATCAGACGGAGATTATATGTGTACACGGCGTGGCAAAGATTCTGTTAAGATACGAGTAGTTCAGGCCGTGCATCATACAAATATTTACACGGCGTGTACACGTGCGATATAAGCCACGGCTCGAGGTTACGCTCAGGCATTGGTAGCGAACGTGATCCATGGATCGCGCGCGTTCGCTCCGGCGTTTCGCCCCCTTTTACCTACGAGATCTATCTTGCGGCCATCTCCGAGGCGCTTCATCTTTTTCATCCCGAAGCGCGCGCCTGTTCGTTCGCGCGGCAGCTCGCTATTTATCTGGCCACCTTTTGTCGTTTACCAAAGATGTACGCGCGAAAGCGGAGGTCGCAAGTGGGGCTGAAGCTCCTCCGATTTTTACTGCGGTTTGAAGTGTACAAGGATTCGAATACTGAGTAGTTGAGGAATCAAGCAGTTGAGGAATCAAGAAGTTGAGTAGTCTGGTAGGTGAGGTATAGAGTTTTTGAATTATTGAGTAGTAGAGTGATTAAGTGGTTTAAGAGTTGAGTAATCGTGTAGTTCAGTAGCTGAGTAGTTGAGTGGTTGAATAGTGCAGCTTTGAACGATAATCTCAAAGGATACACCCTTGGTCCACTGTGACACGAAGCATGTAGGACTTCCTGTTACTGAATAGTACCTATAATCTCTTAGGTCTGAAACCACTGAACACCCTTTTAAAAGCAGAGGCTCCAAATGATCCGCTTGGGAAGCCTTTCACCCTTCTATGAAAAACTAACCCTCTATTCATTTCCTACTATCCTCAACATATCTTCTAACCTATGCATGAACAACATCAAACCACGTACCCTTCCTTTCCTCGCGACATGTAACGTATGTTTCGCACGTGAGACAACCAAGAGTATGTCAGGAAGGATAACTATACCTCCTAAGGTCCACGGTACCTGGAAAAACTAGCCCCCTCTTCCTTTCCCGATTCTCTGATACTCGAAGACCCCCAATTCAACTCTAACCTTGTGTCTTCTAAGGACATTTATCTTGAGTTTCTTGTACTGCAACAGTTCATCATAAAGAACATCAAATCGAGGTCCCATCGCGACAGGCTGAAAAGTGAAACTCGGACGGCCGCTAAAATCGGTCGAAATCTAAACGAGAAAGCGACAGGGAACAATACGACCGCAGACCGCATCAAAGGCCGCTGCATCGATCGAGGGAATCAATATTTATTCAGGCCAGGGGGATCAGAGCCGGCCACAGTCAAGGCCTGCAGCTTCTGACAGCGGAAAACACGCGGCTGGATTTATTATTCGAAACCAGCGCCAACCCGACGAACCGCTCCGCGCTTCTAAATAACGCCGGGGCCCGTTTCAGCGGCAGAGTTACGATCGGGATTCTATAAAGCGAACGATCGAACGTTAATATCCCGAATGCCTCTTTCTCCCCATCCGTCTATCCCGTTCTCGCGATACTCGCCACAAAGTTTATCGCCTTTACGCCTAATCACGGTGTTAATTGCCGATACATGCGCGTATTTCGACGCCACGGATACCGATCGCGCACCGAAATCGACGATTATCGCAACTAATGAACGATTACGTTATCTTCTATCTCTGTTTTCTCGTTCTTTTTTTTTCGCTCCTTCGGTCGCCCCGTTCGGTGTATCCACTTTCCAACACGGAGAATCTCTCAATCTCTCCTAACGGTTGTGCGATTCTTCGTCCTTTCTCTGTCCGGCGATAATCTATACCCATAACTTCTTGGCGGTGTGTCTGGGTCCCTCTCGATCTAACACGGGGATCCCTCTTCTTCCTTTCTCCCTCTTGACGCGTGTGTTGGTGGATGATGAACGAACTTTAAATCAGTCGGGGAGCATTAGAGGCCGTAAAGTTGGATTACGCCTATGCGCCGAGGAGAGATTTTCCTGTGTCGCCTTCTGATGTATTTTATATGGTGCATGGATTTTTGTGGGCAGAGATTAGAAACACGACGAGTAGAATATATATGTCTACGGATATTTTTGTTATATTTTAATTCATTCTTTCGTTGAATTTTATTTTCACAAGTTTTCTCTTATAATTATCCTACTCAGCGCTCACTTTCAGTATTGATATTTTGATCGTCACGTTACCCAGAAATGGATGACAGGACTTTTCGTTAAGAAACTAAGCAAATTAATTCCAAAGATGAGGCGATAATGAAAATTAACATGGATAGAATTCGTGAATTGGGCGAGGTTAAAAAATTAATTAGTACGATAAATGTTAACCCTTTCCACTCTGGACCATCTCGTTGCAAAAATAAGAATCGCATTACATATAATAGTCTACCTTTATGTTTGCAGTGGTGTCGCTAACAAAATTTATTAGACTCAAGATGTCCCCTCATAGGGGATATCCGAGTGCAAAGGGTTAAATTACCTAATTTTCAATAGTCTCTGAACAAAATTGTAACTTTGTAGAAATTTTCACGAGTTTCAGCCTGGCAGCCAACGTGTTAATGAGTTCATGGCTGTATAAATAATTTCTTACTCGAAAAATAAAAAAAAATTGACGCCGTAAAGAGTTAATTCGATGCTTGTTTCGACCGATATTTTTTCCATTATTGAATTACAGTAATAGCACGGTGGTGTGCCGCGGTATGTCGATTAAGAATCGTTGGCGCGAGGGAACGGTCGCTCGCGTGGTTACGATCGGCGTCGTAATGAAGCGAGGGCTGGCCAATCACTGGTTCTCTTCGAATTCGCGTTTGAGGTCACCACCGTGCTCGACCGCGAAACGATGGATGATCATGATTCCGACGTGCCTGGCCAGAGGTCCTTCGATGATTCTTCTTCTCCCGGCGAAAACAATGATGATACGTTTTCACGTTGCAGTTTGGGTCGCGGTGCACTTTACACTTATTCAGATTTCCTCGATGGAGCGAGAGTTGGGGCATAAAGTAGACGTTTCGTGGCATTATTCGAAACGTAATGCAGGAATCGTGAATGAGGGAAATTAACAGAACTCCAGCGGCGATTTAAGCGTTTATGGGGAAAGGTTAAATCAAGGTCCGTCGAATGTCGCTTGAGAATGTTTTGGAGAACCGTGAATGTTATTTAGTGTCACGTGAGGGTTAGTTAAAGGACATTTAAAGGTTGTATAAAGATTACTCGAAGGACACTTGTTTGGAAATAGTTTGCTTAAAAAGAGTGCATGTAACAAAATAATTGATTCAATATTGACAGACAAATCCTACATGAAATACTAATATATTATTAAGTATAATAAATGCAGTAAAAATAATTTAATTATCTATATCAACCTGAGAAATGCGGTACACGTCTTGCAAGCCAGTACACTCCATGTCGGTCCCAGTCTCGAGCGTGAATCGACGGACAAGAATTTGAATACGGGACCAGGACATCGTAGAAGGCGACAGGCTGGCTGTTTCGTCGTTTTCTCTCGCCATCTTGAAACAGGTTGCCCGGTACACGACACCTGCTCTCAGCCCTAAAAATTCTTTCGCGGGGACCCAGCCTCCTTATCGAGTTTGCTCATCTCCAATCAAGTCCGCTGCGGTCCAACGAATAATCTTGACGATATTTCGACGACATTAAGTCGCCGTTCCAGCGCCCTCGAGTTTGTCGTTCCTCCTCGCATACCTCATGTTACGATTATAAAAGTTATAACGCTCGTATTTCTCGTACTTAACGTACGTGTCCTGATATTAAAGTGATCTATCATAATATTGGTTAAGAATCAGGTTGTATTTTCTCCATAAATAAAACGACCAGTCCACACATCAGCGATCTGTGAAGCAACATCGAAACCAGCTGAAAATCGTCAATAGATAATCGAACATATGGTAGAACCGTGCTTCTTCGTTTTACCACGCATCATTAATCTTGTGCGTCTCGCTATGTTCCGCGGAAACTGAGCGCAACTAAGTGAATCCCGATAGGTTCCATGAGCGAGATTTATCACGTCGATATACATAACTGGTCCGAACTATCGAGCCAAACGTAATCGATGACAGCCTTTACGCAACTGCTTGGCAAATATCGTCTGGGCCCGTAGCTTTTATCAAAACAAATATCACACGTGTCGATCGGAATCGACCACCTAGCAATAACTTCGCGGCCAGCTTCCGATAAATTTCAATTCCTACGTAATAGGCTAACGCGTGATTTTCTTAAAAAGGGAAGAAACGTAGAACCCGTGCGACGATTGGCCTTTCACTTTCTTCGTCGCGACACCAGTTGTTCCTAATTGCGCGGAGGATTTCGGTTCCTCGATTATGGTTGTACAATCGTAACGTCTCTGCGTGTAATAAGAAAAGTGGTCGTACGTTTTGCGGTTTTTCCGATAACTTCGTGAAAGCAACGCACTTTGCGGTCGCGAGCGACAAGTGCGCCGGGGAGGACGCTTCCCATCCTCTTCGCGGTTTCTGACCCGGAAATCATTTGAAATCCATACGAGGTGCTCCATTAACTTTCAACGAAATCGATCTCGATACCCTTGATACGCCGCGAAAGGTGGATTTCGGTGAAATCGCTCGCCTAAGATGTCCGCCGCGATGCTTTGACCTGAGCGCCCCAAGAAAATTTTATCATTGTTAAATGGAAGGTCCTTGAACTTTCACTTCAATTTGAAAGATGATTCAAGCACGTTTTACACGCTTATTGCCCACATTTCATTGTATCGCAATTTGGAATTCATTGAATTTTATTTTATTTTGTTGATTTAAACATCATTAACTGGATATCATTTTTCTATAGCAAGCATCAATTATTATTAATTCTGTAAGTAGTAATCAATTCTAATTAAAGAAACTCCATTAAAGATCAACTGTTTAAGCAATGCTCTGCCTAAATGTCAATGATTTACCGTACACGTTACTGATTTCCACTGGCGCCATTTAAATGACTGTCTTCGATGGAATTGTAAATCTCCGGAACAAACGTCCGTCTATTCTCGAGGTAGATAAGCTGAGATTTCGACATCAGCGAGAGAATAAACCAGCAAACGCAGCTGTTACGTGTCATAAAGTCGCGAACGCAATATTAATAGAAATAGGAACGCCACTCGGGTGACTTCAATGCGTGACGGTAGCACTCATCGCCAGGTCAACGCGCGGATCTCTCTACTCAATCATTCGTACTCTGAAAACTTGTCTATAATGGCGTCTAGCACAGTTGCCATCAAATAAGATTGTAATTGTAATTTCCACCTTGAGTGTTCAATATTTTCACTAACCCAGTTACGAATACATTCGAAAAGGTTCAGTTTGCCCATCTAAAGCACTTCAAATTCTTGCGCAGACTGCAGAGGGTCCAAACGTCCAATTTAAATTACCCGACAGGCGAAATTTCACTTTCTTCGACGCGTGATATTTCGCACCGTGTCAGAATTCCCCCCCTTTTTTTTTTACCGAGAACGATTGTTTCGTCGACGGTTCCTGTCCGCGGAACTCGGAATCCGGGTTATTCCGATGCAACGAAACCACAATTTCCACGCAATTATCATACAAAGTGGTTCGTACCTCTCGAACGAAGTTAGCTATGGCTCACGGGGTCTCGATATTGCAAATCACGAGCCGCGCCAGAACTTTCTCTGAAAATCGCCCGGGCCCTGGCGTCGATCTCGAGGCGTTATCGTGTCTACGTGGACGATCAATCGGCGGGAGTCCGTTTCACGATCCCTCCGATCGATCCTTTGTCGATCCTTTGTCCAGCCACGGTGACGACGATAAGCCGTGTCGAATCACGAGACGTCGACTGCAGCCGATTTTGCAACGGTCTTAAGTCTCGCATAAATTATACACACATCTCTGTCCCACTGTCCTGTTAGGTTATTACGAAACCTTCGACTGTCTCGCTCTCTTTCTCCTCGTCGTCCTCTATGGGTGTCGCTGCATGACTTTTATTACCGCGCTGTAACCTCTGGCACGAGGAACACGGACATAAGTCTACTTTGTCGCTCGAGTTTCACGCGTTTGCGACACCCCTTGGCTTTCGCGATCGATTCGATTCCCGATCGACCACGGTTATCGACCTGGGAAGCGATTTTCAGCGATTTCCTCCTTCGATGACACGGAATTGTTTTGCCTGCGTTGATTCTGTGTGCTTTGAGTTGCTTGGCGTTCGAACTGTTGCAGTAACTATGAGAGTCTTAAGAATTAGTGAGATATTTATTGGAATACTTCTAGGAAGTGGTTTACTTGAATATTCCGATACCGATGGAACTATTTCCGTGACATTTGAATTTTTTCTTTGCATTTTCATGAAATTTCAAATTCAATAAATGTATATTATGATACATTTAAAATGGGTTCATTTTTCTTTAATGTGAAATTGTTATAACTTCAACAATTCTCCATATTCTTTTCTCCTCTACTTCTGGTCAAACCTATTAATACCTTTGCTTTAGAAAAATAAAATTTGTAAAACCAAGAATTCCAGGATACCTCGGAACGCACGTGTAGAAATTTTCTAAATGTCTCAATATGTGAAACTTGAAAAAGTTAAGTCGTCACTAAACAACCGCTTAGATCCAATTAAAATGTCTGATAAAAATTCCACGGAATAACTCTACTATTTAATGCACAGAGAATTCTCCGGGTATTAATTTCTCTCCATCTCGAAGAGAACTTATAATTTTATTGCATTCCTCGAGCAGACTAGCGCTAGGCCCTTTTGTCCACCGAACGTGTGAATGAGAAAGCTGTTTCTTCGCGATGTTACTTAAGTCGTAGATCTATAAATGATGAAATTTAAAATAGTTCTCTCCTGTCGCAATGGGTTGATGGAATCTCGAGCGTGGCTGATGGTACATCGTGCGAACGAATTTGAAATGATACCCTGTTCCCATGACTATTTCTCTAAGAATTCTTTTCACTTGATTTCATAAAATTATTTGTCATTATTGCGTCACTACAACACCTTTCGTATAATTTTTTTTCGAAACGTAACTACTGTCATTCAAAAATGGCATTTCTCATCTTTATGTCTTCTGTATCAAGCATTAGACAAGAAAGATCCTTGAAGATCAATTTCTAAACAACTTATAGTTCTTCCTGCTCTATGCTCTTTCCCCCCATGAATTTGCATTATGTTCTCCAAAAGAGGACCCACGACAAACAATTTCGAGTGCCCTAATTGATTTCCACTATACCGCCTTCGCGTCTCTAAATTGTGAAATTTAGTGAATCCTCCCTTTTGTGAAACAAGAATTAGTTTAAACATACCGTCGAGATTCTGCTCTAACTCAAGGTTCAGCATCGGCAAATGAGTCACCGAACTCGCCTTGCGCCTCTGGGCTCCGAGAAGAACGACTCCTCGGGTTCCTGGAACGCTCTGGTATGCTAATTGCGATCCCAGTGCGTAAGCATTGTTGTATGCGTAAGCGGTGCGTGTACGCGCACGTTGATCCACCTGGTACCAGCGATTGCTCGGTACACCATGCTGCATACGATCTAAGTCGGCTCCTACCTTTTTCTTTTTTTCTTTCCCGTCGTCTTCCCTCCTCCTCGAGGCAGTTGTCGTTCTCGCCATACAGGATGTCCCAGCAATCGAAGCACAGCCTGTAAAAGAGAAATTCTTCGTGCAATAACGTGGCAAAAATATAAAATAGAATTTCTTTTCTAGGTCCTCCTGTTACGAAAATATAATTTTGGTAATTGGATAAACTAGGTAATTCATTTGAGGTATCGAAGGGAAGCTCGATATATCTGTAGGAAAGCAAGATAGCTCAAAAGTAATTTACATGTCATATATTCTACTTAACATAAAGTAACTTTTGTATATAAACATTTCATATGAAATAGTTACTTTAAACGCTATCTATAATTGTAAGGGTAGATGGTTCACTTTGTATAGTTACGCTTACGTAGATCAGGCAGGTTTTAAAAATTTATATACTCGACAACAGAAGGTCACGTCGAAAAATGTTATTCTACGTTTTCGATTTCTTTTTACACAAAAAATCGCTAGCCTTGTTCCTGTCGTGCTGAGACACCCTGTACACCGAATATTAGAGGCGGTTGAAACTTGTTATAAGGGCTCGGTTGCGACATCGAGAACCGATGAAATCGGCAGCATCGATCGAAATTATGCCAGTTCGCCACGTGATGTCTCTTGGCTAATGGCTGCTCGAAGGTGATTAACTCGGTTCGTTAATTACGCGAGGGGCAATGTCGCGTAACAGCGAAACACTATGCTCGGTTACGAGAGAGATGGCAGCCGAGGTAATTGATTTTATGATACTCGACGCTCGAGTACCTTGGTGACTGAACAGAAATTGAAGAATTGGAGTGTCTTCTTTTTTCCAGAGGGTCGATTTCTCTCTGAAACGCTCAGTTCTTGGGTGTCCTTGTCATCCAGCAACTTAATGAACGTATATTCTGTTCGTGAGGGGATTGTTGATGATGTTCGAGTCATGTAGGTTACCCAACAGGTCCACGCTTTTGACACTTGCACTTACAAAGGAAGCTCGTCAAGTATTTCAAAGAATCAATTTCGAAAATGTTTTTTATGAGAAGACTCTTTCTCTCAATTTTTTGTGTCATGACAAAAGTTCCCTCAACTCAAATATAATTATTTCTGTAACAGCATAATGCTACCTACACAGTCTCTTCTAATGTCCTTTTTCCCAAACTAGAAAAAAAAAACAGTTTTAGCTGCGCACTACCCAAATGCACTCAGTCTCCAAGCAATCCTCTCAAACAAATCCCTTCTGCATGCACAGAAGGAATTCCAAGATCTCGTTTTTCCCCTTATCGCGAACATCCCCATTAATAACAAGCAAGAAGATTGCTCGAATGCCATATAAACTTGGACGCTATCCAACCGCCAACTACATACGTCATTTTCCACGTCCCACCTACTCGGGCCAGGCAAGATTCTAGAATCTCGAATACTCGCATCCTGACTGTAAAATTAGGTTTCCTCCGTAGTCGCATATCGGTTGGTGAACATTCCCGTATCGACGCGAACTCACGCTGGGGCATCGACTTCGATTAACAATTCAGCAGTCACGCAACGCATAAATAGTTAGCGTCGCTCTTTATCTCCAGCGTTTATTAGAATGTAATTAATTGACTCGAGATGTAGGTTAACGCTCGCAGCGTGGTTGGCCAGGATAACTGGAATATTTAGCAGTCGATTTAATTGAATAAGTGTGTCGCGGAGACACATAACTGGAGATTATCAGCGCCCGCGGATCAGAGATATTACTCAGCGATCACGACGCGTCTACGATGGTGTACGAAGTTTTATCTACGAATGAAACACAGATGCCTCGTTGATAAGGTCGAACGACTCGCGGGTGCATTGCCTTTCGTGTCATCGAAACAAAAGGATGATTGTACGCCCTGTGCCCGGAAAAATAATTAAGGAAAGAATTCGGTGGATTGGATGTAAAAGGATGCCTTTTACGTATGTAAAATGATTTATCTCATTATTTTATTATTTTATGTATTTCATTTCTATTTCATTTTATATTTTCTGTTTGGCTCCCAAATGTACCATGGCGGTTTAATTGAATAAGTATGTCGTGGAGACACATAACCGCAGATTATCAGCGCCCGCGGATCAGAGATATTGCCCGACGATCGCAGCCCTGTCTGAATATGTACACAGTTTTGTCTATAACTGAAACACAGATGCTTCTTTGGATAAGGTTAAACGACTCGCGGGTACTTCGACGAAGCGTTGCCTAGTGAGATCGGCTGCGATTAGCAGCGACGGAATTCGCGTTGAGATTCTTCGGCCGCAGTAACAACGGGACGAGCACTCGCAACCGCGATGGCGTGAAAAATTTGTTTTGGTGCCTGATTCGCGTTCTGCTAATCGCACTAGGTGAACGGTACCGCTCCCCGTACTCGATAGATCGCGTACACAACTGTTCGCATGAACTTGAAATTCAAGGACGATCAGTAATCAAATTAATTATATTTTTCATGTTGCTCAAACGTATTTATATTGCCAAAGGCGATTCATCATGTATACAGTCAGACCCATAAATATTCGTACCACTTATGTCGATTGAAGAAAGTCTAAATGAAATGATGGATTTGATGTTTCCAAATAAATTTTTCATTATAAAACTATACACGTGTAATGTTTATTCATGTACATATTTGTAATGAAACATTAATTTGGAAATATCAAACGTATTATTTAATTGGGACATATTCTTGTAATAGACTCACAGGGTACGAATATTTAAGGGACTGACTGTATATTCACTAACTTTTATACATAACTTTCTTGACTATTAGCAAATTTTAGATTGTTACGTAATGAAAGTTTTATACTCGAAAACGTTATATAAAATGTCGCTCGATGAGACTAAACGGTTCAAATAGAATAACTTGTTCCCCAACTATGTTGCCACGCGTTGAAATCACCAGAGCAGCGTTTATGTCAATATTATATTCACGATTTTACTGCTCGAAAACTGGTCACACTATCGACCTGCGCATTTTCATTGCGTAATTTACAATTTATTTCCTTGCACGTGTCGCAATTTCTCGCTTTCCGTCTTTCTTATCACGCACTCTTCTTTTACAACAAATAAATAAGGTATCTACATGAAAAATGTACTTGTCGCTGCAATTAATTTGCACACACTTAAAACCTATTTAAGGGCAATGAGTACGTGTTTATAGTGGTGATATAATATTTACGTCTTTTTAAGTTTCTTTTCTCCATAAATAAATCGTCGTGCAAGTACATAATCCTTGTCCCGAAGCTAAACCGGATTCAATAATTTCCAGTATATTACAATTACTTCTTCGAACGATTTAATAATAAGACGTCGCAGGATGAATATTATTGTAGAAAATATTTTAATTTATCGTAGTTATATTTCAACCAGTTTAAATCTAATGAAAGAAAAGCAACCTAATAATACAGTGCACCAAATGAATTTCACTTAAAAAAGAAGTTTGCCTAGATAATACATAGAAGCAACCTTATAAAAATTAAGTGCACTTACACGCTTTAAATGCTTCGTCTTCTTCGCGATGGGATCGCAAACGAGTGTCATTTAGTCCTCGGAAACGTGCATCGCTGGAACCCTCTCGCTTTGCACGACAAACACTCGGATTTACAAGTGCGGTGCGTTGAACAATTAGTATTTTGCTGGAACCGCTGAATCATCCAACGACTCGGTTATTAGCCGTACTCGTGGATTATGCGGCACGGGTTCTGCTATCTTTCTTATTCCTCTCGTGCTCACTCCGAGATCCGCGCAGATGGACGAAGATCCTTATTACAGGAAATAGCCACGGACTCGCTCGTGTCATTAAGTATGCAAGTCTCGGCCGCAGGCACGGCTCCATCGCCGTTGAACATCCGTGCAACTCAAAAACTTCTAATCTACCACCCAGGATACACCTCCTCGATCGTTTATTTCTTCACATTCTCGCTCTATCCTGGAAATAATTACACGCTATTGATCGTTATTGAGCGCCTCCAATCGCCGCGGGCCCCGAGAATAATTCGTTCCGTTCCCCTCGCTGCTTCGAAGGCGCACGATTATTTATATACTCAATTTCGGCTATGTTTACTCTTTCTTACTTCGACACGCGTCTAAATAAACCACGGACGTGTCGTCATCTTTCTTTCGCGTAATTATCTTTTACGACGTTGGTTTATGCGCCACGGGCTGTTCTAAATCTCAGATGCTGATCGATTGATACTGGCTTACGGAATGTCTTCGGAAAATTGAAGTTAGTCGCGTAGGTTATAGTTTCAATCGATTCAGTGAATGAAGTTTTCGTAATTAATCGAAGAGTACTTGGCGAAGGAGTTCAAATTTAGATGAGAATTACGATATAATTTTATTTTTCACTTTGGAAGGGTTCAGAAAATGCTAATTTTGAATATACCATTATATTTTTGTAGTCCTGTTGATGTCACACGGTTGAAACTATTTTTTCGTTTAAATTACACTTGAACTATTTGTGATGAAATATTTTTGATAATGAAGCGAGAATTGGACCCTGCCTGGGTTAATGTGCATCTCATAGTTTTGCGTGAATAATGATGTTCGGTTTACCGAATGAGTTTACTGAATTTAACTGAACCGTACCTGGCACAGTATTTTGTTTATGCATTTGCACCTAATTAGACTTCGGCCGCTCAGTCACGAATCGCGAAACCTTCAGTCTTTCTGAAGCGGTCACGGGCGTCGGTTGTGAGAAATAGAGAACTTGTTCAGTGCTTTCATCCTAGTGCTAATGAATCATAGTTTCTTTATTTAACCGCTGTCCATTTAAAATAATTTGTGCGCAATTCTAATTGCTAGTGTTCCGCGAATTAAGCAATTATCGTCAAACTGGATTCGATCAACAGCAAATTGGAAAAGTCCAATCACTATTATTTCACTCGACACGTGCTCTAATTTAACCTAGAATTACTCCAATACAATAGGAAATTAAATTCCATTGAACGAACTGGTGCAAACACGATACCATCGGAGCGGTCGTTAAATTAAAACGAACCATCCGCGATAATAATTACCTCGTTCGACGAGGAATTGGCAAACATCATTATCAACGCAATTAAAACCACAATTATCTTCTTTGGCAGACACCAACGAATTAATATATCGCAGACACAAGTTCTTCTGACTGTATATCATAGATAGAAGTTCAAGCTTATAGAAAAAATTAAAGTATTTCAATTTCATCACATGGATTTTAATTCGTGTATAGGTTGACTAATAAAATTTTTTGTTTCGAGATTGAATATCATGAAGCTCCGGCAGCGTTTGAATTTGTAAGTGTATTCAATTTTTCTTATCAATTATTTTGTACTACGTATTATCTAGACAAGGCTCCCCGGGCGGATCTTTAAATCGGAATGTTTCGGAAACGGAAGGTGTGGGCAATGTGGCGCAAGTATCATGCCCAGGTTGGAGGGGCGTGTGGCTCTGTGCGACCAGGGTACGTCTTAACGCGCGATCGGAGCGGACCATCAGTGACTCTCTCACTGCGGCAGCATCCGATCGCGTCGGACGACTCGCTCTCGTTCCCAACCGAGCACAGCCGAGCCTGGTGGCGCGCGTGTTCGAACAATTACACCATTGCCGTGTTACCGATCGCGCGACATGCGCGTACGCGTGGCCGAGACGAGTCCTTCACGCACGCGAGTCCGCTCTGCACGCGCGCCGATCGCGCGATCCACCATACAGTGCTTCCCTATTCGGTGAAATCGCGCAGAAACCGTGCAGTGTCGTAGCAAAAATGTAATCCAGTACCGCGAAATCGGTATCACGATTAACGATTTTTTTTTATACGATTCGGAGGTTGGTTTTTGGAGTACCACTTCGGGAAATCGAAAGTGTTTTGTTTGTTTGAGAATTTTTTAAATGATTATGATTTTTATTATTTGTTTGGTGCTTTCGAGTTGATAAAAATGATATTTGTGAGTGAGTTGACATAGAGTTAATGCCTCCTTGGTTGCATTTGGATGGAGTGGTGCTTCTTCTTTTACTTTTGGTGCACATTTGTTTCGAAAATTATGCCAAAATTATAAAATGCATGTAATTGGTATCCTATAATATTAAATTATGTGTACAATTATCATTCTGATATAAATTACGGGCAACATTAATTCATTTAACGTTTAATATTTCACTTTGCACAAGTGCATATAAGTGCGTATAATCTGCATACGTTTACCATAAAATCATAAAACCCGCAGTCTAGTAATAATAATATAATTTCTCCGGTAATCATGATTAATATTTATCGAGTGATGGTATACGCTTGGCTCGTAAACATAACGAGATTACTGCCTCCAATTTGCAGAATAAAAATATATTTCTCAATTAATAATTGACGCGACTACTCTCAGTGATTATCGTGAAAGTTATTGCAAAGTAATCGGAAATATCTACCAAACTTGGAAACAAAGCGGACATGTTTACCGTCGACGCGTGCGACAGGATTTAAGTTCGCGTGTGAGGACATCTGAACAGTGCAGTGAAGTTCGTGAATCTTTTGGCTGATCCTTTGCAAGGCTCCTGATTTCGGAAACTACTGTGCGGCTCTTCTCGACGGTAAGAGACCTGTTTGCTTTCTGTGTTTAACCCTTTAGCGTTGAAAGCTGCAGTGTGACGACGTTGATGCCATCTTTCGAAGGCGAATGGAGCAAATGTAATTTGGCTCCTCGTGGCTCGTAGATAAAGGAACAGGTCCCGGGATGATATATCGCGTGTCTGGAGAAAATCGATTCTTAATGATATTCCTCCGCTTGGAAGACCCTCGGTATAGACGGGGCATTTAAATGCCCCCACGTTGAAGGGTTAATGATCATAGTAGTTTGTGGAGTCGGCTGTGTTTTATTGGACGATGAAAACGATATAGTGTTTACGGAGGTGTATAGAAATATTTATTTGCTCGGCAGCGCAGAGGGAGCTGCCCCGGCTCGACGGTAGGATAGACAGCGAATGTAAACACTGATCATTCGTCAACTCTTGCTCAAAGTTAATGGGAAAGTCGAATATCGCGGCTAAGTATCCTCGAACGGATCAAAGGAACTCGTATTTCTAGACGTTGAGCATTTATTCGATATCATCCTTAACGTTTTCGACGTGGTTTCTTCGATTGTATAGTTTGACGAAGATTGATTTTGATGGTAACAAATACGAGGGGTGGATAATCTGTGGCTAATATAAATTCATTAGGTAGGAGTAATCTCTTGTGAATACCTTTATCGAGTTAATGTATATATTCAATTGAGATGGCAATGCAATCAATATAATTTTACTCGAGAAATTATCAGTCTTCGAAATTGAAAGTATTCATATACAGTCAGTCCCATAAGTATTCGTGTCCTCTATGTTTATTGAAGAAATTTGTCTACATTAAATGATAGATTTGATGCTTCATATCAATTTTTCCATTATTAACCGACTTCGAAAAGGAGGAGGTTACTCAATTCGACATGCATATTTTTGTTTTTTGTTTTATGTATGTTACTCGATTACGTCCAGACGGCTTGACCAATCGGGATGAAACCTGTTGCATCTTGTCCCGTTATCAAAAATTTTTGGGATTTCTCATTTTTTACCCATTTTTTCTTTTTTTGCAAAAAACCGAAAAATTTTGTATCGCTTCTTATAAATATAGAAAGAGTATAAAACCTACCAACTTCGAGAATCCCTATTTTTCAATGAATTCTTAAAGCAGTAAACCGACGACCCCTTCGGCTTCTTCTTCTCTCCTTCCTCATCGAAGATAATCAAAATAAAACAGGTATACCGGGGAGAACTGCGGGAAGGGGAAGGGTGATTCACAAATCCCTGGGAGATAGAGATCGCAGCAAGTCGATGCGGCAAGTAGCAGGTACTCGAAATCGGAGGGACCAGTCCGTAAACACTCGTACGCGACGTCCTACGGTGACGTCCCTCGAGGGCTTCTATGTCGTGGTGCTCGCGGTGTGTGGTCCCCTTAAAGATCGTCGCAGAGAGTACCCTGTCCGACAGCGGGGGTATCGAGGGGGAGGATAAGGCGGTGGCGTGACCCCGAAGAGAGCCACGGAGGAGGCTCCTCTCGGCTCCTAAGGTGATTTACGCTTCGCCAATGGCGCCTTTTGTCTAGCCAACTGGCTGTCAGCCGTGTTTGATTTTCGCAATATATTATGAGCCCGGCGAATTATATTGCGCGCGGTCGCGGCAATAATTCAACGGCGACGATGTGGCGCGAGCCTCGTCTTCTTTGACGCGAGCAAACAGAAACGGACGCTCGGTTCAGGAAAACGTGCTTCGTCGTCGTCGAGCGCTACGTGTACGTTTCGTTTGGGCCCTGTTCCCACGGTCACGTGGCCAACATCCTCGGGGATGTGACTGTTGGGTGTTGGTCGATCCTGATAGAGATTGGGTGTCCTCTTCTGGCATTGGATCGACCGCGTTGGCGGTGGGTGCTCGTGGTTAACGGTGCACCACGGTGACCATGCTTAATGCGCTGCATTCGTTACTGTAGTCGCGTGAATCGTTCATTTTACACCGAAGAAATTATTTCTTAATCCTTTCAGTCCTGACGTCCAAATTTAAGGACACAAAATTTAAAATTGACCGACACACATCGTTCAAGGCGTATGTTCTTATTTTACTTATTTCTGTATTCTAGAAATCTTAATCTTGAATATTCTTATTTTTGTAATCGGTGCATTCAATTATATTATAAGAAAAGTATTATTTCAATGATTCAATGAAAAGCAGCTTTTCTTGGCAAAAAATATAGTTACTGAACTCTGTGGTGCGAATATCGTATGTAGAAGTAAAATTTCACTCCGTCAGGTTTCTATCTCATAGCATTCGGTATACTGCACGCCTGGATTTCTACATCGTATTCAATTCAAACTAAACATGCCTACCAGGAAAAGCACATGTTGAACATAGAAACGCAAAGAAATTAATTATTAAACCGCATTGTCTCCGCATTCTCGAGACTCGTGATAGCTATCGAGATGTACGCCCTCCTATCAGGCATCTTACATAGAGTATCCAACGCTGGATTAAGCTTTCGTAGATCCCCGAGCTATCGATACTGCGAGGTCCTTGTTAATATTTTTAAAAGAAAAAAGATCGAAGAAAAAATTGTAATTATCTTTTAAACACATATATCGCACAATAGCTCCGAAACAAGTTTCTACAAATGGTCAATATATTTTCAAATATAATAAATTAGTGTATTTTAAATAATAAAACCAGTATTTCTTTCAACTGTTCTCGATATTTTTCTATGTTTTATATTTTGATAATGATCGAACTCTTTGGAGATGAAAAAACTTTTGACAAAAAAATTCACATAACTATTTCAATGATATACAAATATGTCTACAAAATTGTACATCGATACTCATATGTTGCCTATATAAATAATGCTCGAGAAATTTAGGAATTTCTAGCATTCCAAAGAATAGAACTCCCTAAAAATTCAGCCCTGGAGGCATCCCGTAATTATAACGCGATCACAGCGCATTAAGAACTTCTCACGCGGCACGACGTTCCTCGCGCTTCCACTTTCGTTTTTCTTCCCGTCGTGGGAACAGAGGATCCGGCAAATCTTCCTAGAAAAGGTGTAATTAACGGAATGCATCTCCAGCACGCGGCGTTCCCTTCTTCCTCGCGATCATCGAGAGTCAGCCATTGGCACTGAATCGAACAATGGCTCCTCTGTCGCTTGTAAACAGGAAACGCGGTTAGCCCGCTGTAACCGCAACGTTCAACGTGTAAACGCTTCGTCCCCCGTGTAATTACTTTCCACGCGTGTGCGTCGGCACTCGAGTCGCGTAAGTGGCCCCGCCGCGAAGTCTTATCTTATCGAGGGTGGTAGGGGATTAAGGAAGACGACGGTGATAACTTTCTTGCTTTACAACGTGTTTCCTGAAATTGCTTCTTCAATCTGAGCGCGATGGCCCCATGGGGAACGATTTCTCGGGGAAAAAATGCGTCGAAATTGAACTATAAAGTTTTTGCCAGCGAGCCTTCATTTTGACAATTGATAGAAAGTTGGAAATTCGACTGTTATATGAACAAAAATAGATACAATTTGATTTACTCGTAATCTTTCTATCGTTAGAATGTTATAGACAACGTAGAAGCTGAATAACAGAACTACTGAGATTCTTTCGCCAACTGCACCCATACTGTATTAACTTTGAAATTCTTTACCTCCAAAACGAAGCTTTCTATGAAAAAACTGCATTCCTTGATTTCGATTCATTTTCTAACAAATAATCATTCCTCTCAATCATTCTTATCAAAATATTTATGCTTTTGATATTAAAGTCCAAAATTCGTGGCACAGAAAAATGTAGCCCCGCATACTGTAGCAACTTTAAAATTCTGTATCTCCAACACCGACCCTCGTACAAACAAATTGTACTCCACAATTTCCTTTTATTATTTCACGCAGAACCAGGCCCTTTCGTCAGTCCTGTCAAAATATAAGAATTCCCGGCGTAGAAGGAGGAGCGTAAACAGCTCGACAAACGATGGTCGTTCGGTACCGATTCGGGCAAGAGCGTGTTGCGCAACGAATAGAAAGCCGGTACTTGCATTTCGAGGGTGAAACCAGCGGTTTAGAGTACCCGAAGTATGCATAAAACGAAAACTGATCTCGTACAAGGCGTCCTTTAATTGGTCACGTTCGATCCGCTTCTTATCAGCGGGGAACGCAAGACCGGCGTAACGGCGTTTCCTCGACAAAGTGTTCCCGTGGGAACGATCGTTAATTGTCCATAAAATGCACTCTCACCTTGCGCTGTGCTAAAAGCAGAACCGTGTTCGGGGCCGAGAGAGTTACGTGTCCGCGGGAGGACAACGATGATCCGAAAGAAATAGCCGGTCACCCGCTTCTCCTCTGTCGCGATCCGGCCTCCTCGATAGTTTTCTAAGAGTATCATTAATCTTTCATTAGCAATTGCACTCGCCCCCCGCGCGAAACTGCGTCGAAGAACAGGGAAAATGTATTTCGAACGCCAGCGATACTGGTGCTTTTTAAATACGGGAGGGTGTGCCACTGGCATGCGTTTTCCGATTTTTGCTCATAAATTAAAATTTCTATTTAAATTTACTATACACATCAATTTAAAGACACTGTTCTTAAGAAATAGTTTCTATTTATACTAGAATATTCTAATTAATTCAAATCAGCTGTTAATTATTCATACGCTCCTATATGTTGCTTTCAAAATAAATCTTCGTCGAGTTCCTCGAAACGGCTAATTGCCTCGGTGTCGATGCTGCGAGGAGACGAATTGCGAAGAAATTACACGCATAGGAGTATGCACGGGGACCGTTTAGAAGCGTAAACATTTTATTACACTCGTATCCCCGCGAAGCCGGGGCGAATGAATCGCGGCATTCCAACCCGGCCGGCGGTGGAATCCCTTTTCCTCTGTGTTCGAGAGCAAACAAACCGTGTATCTTTATTACAGTAATAACTATAATCTCGAGTCCCAAGCGGAGAACCCTTCCTTCCATATACGATACACACGAGGCGGTTCTCTTCCTCGAAACTGCGTAATCAGTTGCCGTCTACTTCACTGAAAGCAGCTCTCCTCACTTTGAATCACCTTATCCGACGCACGGTAGGTAGGTCGGCGGTGGAACACAGTGGTACACGCCGGTGTTCACTGTCATTAAAGGAGGATACGCGATTAGAGTTGAAATAGACTCGGCCTGATACAAACAACTCGCGATCAAATTGATTCCGTTGCAATTGCCGCGGCTTCCTCTTGTTTCCTTTCTCCCTCGCGTCGTTCCTTTTTCCTTTCATGCAAATCGTTTAACCCTTCCCTTCCCCAAATTATCGGTGAGTCGTAAGAAAGATTATTTCATTCCTTTCTCCTTTCGTGCACGTCGTTTGACCGTTTTACAGAGTACTCTTGGATCAGCGACCGCCGTATTACCCGAATTCGTCGAATATTGTTTTCAATTCTAGATTATCCTCTTTCTTAGCCTGAGCATCATGTATATCCACGCATTTTCGAGGGATCAGTATCGAGCGATTTTCCTGTGTTGGAAATTGAATATATAGGCCGATCCGTATGTGATGGGATAACTCGAACTTCTGCAATGGTAAAAAATATTTACTACGACGTGACAGTACGACAAATTTCTCCAAGCGTTCCCCATCATCTCCGGATAAAGGGCAAAGGTAAAAGTGTCGTCCGGTATCAAGAAGGTGGATTCGACGCTAGTCTCGTTAATTTCCCAAGGACGATTTACAATCGGTTGCACGCCTGCCGTGCGTGTCCCCGCGATCGTGTCACGGGCATAAAACGCGCCCAGGATATGGTATTTTATACGAGTTGGATTTCATTGTCCTGTCGCGGACCAGGGGTAGGCGGGTGTCCAAGGATTACGTTTCGCTCGCGGTCCTTCTCGTTAAGACATTCGCGCCTCTTAATGGCCCGACGCGGGAGCCCAACGGGTTGTACGCGCGGAGACGCCATACATGGCGCGGAAGCGGCCGGTTTGCTCGTAAAATATGACGCGTATCTTCTTATTAGGAGTAAATTGTATCCTCATTACCTGGCGCGCTTCCCCGTGGAACGCCGCCACCTCTCTTTCCAGTTCTCGTTCCGTATAATCGCGGTCGGTCGGCGTCGACCAATCAGACCGACACTTGCAATCGGATTCCAAGGTGTATTAATAGCCCGCGGTGGATCTTTGTCCTTTTGCGAAATTTAGGGTTTGGTTTTGCTACTTAGGGAAGCGAGGACATTCTTTACCAACCTGGGACCGTTTGAAATTCTTGAAAAGTGGAAGATTTTCTAGATAAATATCATTTGGTATACGGTGACAGGGGATGTGAGACGTGAGTGATTATTTGAGTTCGTGGTTTATGCGGAGGATCGTGTTAGCTCTTATTTGTGCACAGGAAGAAAGACCAATTCTCCTCAAAAACTATCCTATTAGGATTTTTTTAAATTTTGTCCATGCTAATTTTAGTCCAAGTAAGTCCTAAAGATTAATTTACACGAGTACGAGAAAAATAATAATTGAAGTCTGAAAGGGTTAACGATCTGTCTACCTCTGACGCTAACGAGTTTGTCATATGAGAATCATTAGCGTACACGCCTAAAAGCTTGCCGATGAATATCTCAAATCATGTTTAAGTTTAACGTCTTACTTGCCCACGATTTCGGGTCACTCCATCAATAAGAAGCATGAATTATCGAAACCAAGAGATACAAATGCCCGCTCGAACTTTTGCACACTGTCGATACATCTATCCACAGAAAAGTGATCAAAACGACAAATGGGAGCGCATTAGAGTTCCTTAGCCGCTGTTGATTATTATCGAAGGGAAAGAAAACCACCTTAGGAGATCGATTATGTTGCCTCATATTTGCTCGACGAATTCTTCGAGGTGATTTACCGAGTTCGAGAACGGCGTCTGTTATTAAAATGGTACATTAAAGCTGATACAGATTCTTATCGTCTAATCTAATTCGTTACCGCGCTACAACATCGCCCCGTGCTCGCCGCATTCAAATCACGAGCTGGATACCGGGGCTCGATAAAAATCCAGCTTGTACATTGATCACGTATAATTTATGAGCTGCGGTGTCACTCGTCGAGGCATACTGGAGCGGTTACATAATTTATGAAATCGTCATGTAATACCTACCATTCTATTCGAACGCGTTGCCCCACGAAAAAAAAGTCGCGTCCAGGTTGCTTGTCTGTCAAATGATTTTCACCCGTAATAGTTGCAGATACAAATAAATCACGTTCCACGCCCGTTCTTGGGTATCTAAAATTTGATCTTTCGACGAGATTCGAAGACGCAATTGCTGCAAGGAATTGCTGCCGGTTCCGTCCAACATTATTGTAGATATAAAACATAGACCGAAGGCTGGAAGTGTCGGTAGTCTTTGGACAGATTGCTTTCCTACGCCGTTTCCTGACTTGGAGAATTAACGAGGAATTCATTCGTTAACCCTTAAATGCCCTAAGAAGTCAAGGGAGGCACTTGGGCACTCTATTTTTTATAGATTGCAATATTGGAGCTTAATGTTAAAGAAAAGATACTCAAATCGTCGTTCTATACTCTTCGGTGCAATTTACCCAAACAACAGAAGAAGTATCGCCGATACAAGTGTCCTGCAGCTTCAAACGGAGTCCCAAGCGCGGCAAGTGGAACGTTACCGAATGAAAGCGTGAAACCGAGAGGAGAAGCGCTCGTGCATCATCTCGCGAAGTATTAACGGTGGAAACGGTTCGAGTGACGATCCATGCGCGCCCAAAATTGTTTCTCTCCTACGGGCAATTGCCGCTTCACGGGGAACAACCGAAACGAATGTCGTTTGATCTTTTCTCTCGGTCACCTTGCGCCAACGAGACACGAGAACGAGCCGAGCGGCCCTAGGCGGTGCGATTACTCATTGAGACGTTGATTGCTGCTATGGCACACTTACCGTGGCGTACACGCTGGCCTTTTTCGGCTAACCGAAAATTGTGGCGGTCGAATTTCGGATAGCCTCCTCTCTTTACGCGACTATTTCACGACCTGTTCGAGGGACGAGCAATTGTTCGACGAACATTGCTTCGGAAGATTGATGGCTGCCGGCTCGTTTCTCTTTTTACGAGAGCATTTTTCAACTGCAAAGACCGCGATCTGCTATACGCGTGTGCTCTTTGACGCATTTCAGTTAAGGTGTTTGTGGAGCACGGTGGATATTGTTTCTTGGTTTGGAAGCTGGGTGTGTCATTTTTTACTGTAATTTATTATAGGGAGATAAAGAAGTTCAGTATGGCACTGTTGTATAACTAAATTGATGCTTGAAGGAAGAAGGAAATGAAACGAAAGAGAAACGCTTGCATCTGAAAATGAATTTAGAGAAAATTAATAGGAGTTGAATATTCAATCATGTGTCGAGTTACTAGGTGATTATTATTTTCAAAATCCCAGAAGATTACTTTTACATATGTGGCAATTTTATTTTAAATTCATGTGAGCTAGAGTGCAATAGCCTTTCGGACTTCCGAATCGAAGTACAGTAAATTGAATTCGTATGGGAAAAAAATTAAGTCACAATTGATTTCAAGTTATCAATGAAAATTAAATACCCATATAAAAAATGAAAAATTAAAACCAGCCACGTGGAAAGTGAACTTAACGAATCTGCAATGAAGAATTAAAAGCAGGCGTATTGAAAGTTAACAACACCCCTCTTTCCACGAGCCATCGTGTCCACTTCGTGGCGAGCAACACTTCTACCGACGAGGAGTCTATAAATACGGGCTTTGCGATATCCGGCATCAATCCCTCGCGTACGCCGTCGATGTGACTTTAGTAAGTCAAACTGACGTTAATCTCGCCACTCGTCTGACATCAACCTGACCGGTAAACCTGAACGATGCGCTTATCGATGCGAAAATCAAACGAACTTTCAACGGTAGGGAATCACGGAGTCCCGCGTGGGTGATCCGAACCTGTGCAAACCTGTCCTCGTACATAAACACGAGTTAAATAAACTCCCGAAGGAAACGTTGATTCTATAATTCTATAACATGGTCATTTTCTATTGAAAAATTGCTATTTTGAAAGAAAAATGGTCCGATGTTAGACTGAACATTGTTTGAAGAAAATAAAAAAAAAATGATACATGAATATCTCCTAAAAATCATTTTGACGTTTTACATCTAGAAGTAACAGAATGTAGATCAGCAGTAGTTCTTTTACATATTCAAACAAAATTTAAGATTCATGATTTCTATACACGCCAAAGGTTTTTGGGGATAAAATGTTTCAAGAAATCTTGTTCCGACTACCCCGATTACGAATGATAATGACTATAGAAGGGCTCGAGAATGGGGCTCGCGTGAAAGGGAGATGAAGCGATTCCCGAGCACCCCACGGTCGCGAGTAAAAATTTGGGTCTCGACAGGTCTCCGAGCTAAGCGATCATGTTCCTGGTTCGACGTCCTTTCCATCTCGTCCATGGCGCGAATGTGGGACGATAAAATGAGGCTTCCCCCGAAAGCCAATGCCGGGCGGCATCGTAAAACACGTGTTTCGAGGAAGGTGCATCGTTACGGAGAAGAAGGTCTTCATCGAGCCACGGAAAAGACGTTGTCGGTATTTATATGGAAACCAAAGTGTCCCTCTCTGATAAGAGCGACGAACGCTCGTCGTAAAAATCGCCGTCTCTTGATGCGCCGAACAGTGCTCGGGGTCGTAAACGAACGTTTACTTGCCGGCGTGAACTGTGATAGGGATCGGGTTGGCCATAATTGTAAGGTAAACCGAGAACGTAACGATGGAATCCTGGATGCCAGAAAACTGAGAATTTCAATTTCAGGAAACCAGTTTGAGTGGTGTAGATACACCTCTGACAGTAATTACTGTCCAAAATGCTTACAGTATTTATTTGAGGTTGTCTTGAGAGCAGCGTCTCATAATTCGAAGTGGCCATTTTATCACTCTAGGGTGAAAGCTCGAGTCGTAATAAATTAGTTGTAGAAGGATTTAATTTTTCCAATACTGTATCCAAATAATAATAATATCCCTTGGTATATATCTTGACTGATGGAGTGTCTGATCGACAGTGCAAAGTACCCTGTCGGTTGTGCAGTGAGCAATAGAACCCTACCAGCAAAATTTACCAACCGAGTGTCTTACACTACAGAGTCTTACCGACAGAAGCACTGCACTATCTACAAGGAACTCTATCTTACCGATCAGATAACTGTCCTGTCTCAATTCACCTAACAGACCAACTAGATGTCTCCATAAACTCAAACTATCTTCTCCACCTGCCCAATGATGAACTTCTTCGAGTTCTCTCGAAGTCACGCAGTTTCAACTCCAAATTTCGCTCACTTCCAAAAGGATCCATATTGGGTAGTGTCAATTAAATAATATTCTCTTTCCACAAAAGAACCATAAATTCAGGCTTGGCTCCCCAACCTGCCCAACGTTGTAACCTTTTAATTCAGAGACGATTGCCGGTCCCCAGCGTCGGGCATTCTCCGCGAGCGATAAGATCTCGCGCGTATACGTAGTCCGCTCGTGAGAAGATGCACCGCAGGCGGAAGCGCCTCGCGCCGCGGGCGAACCTAAATACCTATCTATCGGCCGTTAGGCGTGCACACTCGCGCGTGTTTACACGATTTAACATGCGCGCGCGAAGGCGAGATAAAACGCACTGGTCCGCGGGGTCGTGGCACCGACGGTGCCATTGCTCGTTTCCACACGCTCCTCCGGCCAGCACCTGCACACCTCGCGGCGCGTGCACACGGCAAACGATTATGGTATTTGATCGTCGTTCGCTTAACCGCGGCCCAGTGACCCGCATAACCCGCCGCGACCACTTATGATCCGAGAGGTTCACGCGTCTAACCCTTAACACTTTCATGATCGCAGGTTTCAAGTGACAATTATCTTGTGCTCTTTTTTGGAAGTTAGATATAAAATGAAAGAACACGCACACAGAGGACTGCGCTTAATCATTTTTTAAAGGGTACGATGTGAGATTTGGTTACATTGTACTAGGTCTCCAAATGTTTTGATTTACTAGGATTTTCACTAAGGAACTCAGAAAATTAATACCGAAGACGAGATGTCGAAGAAAATAAAAATGGATGAGATTAGGTAGCATTAGGTAGGGAGAAGATTATTTCCAATTGTCTCGAATCAAAATTTTATCCTCATAGAAATGTACACAGGTATTAGCCTGCCAGTGAACGAGTTAATAATGCTCCTCCACCTACTTTCTTCAAGTCAACGATTACCGACACACTTTTTCAAACGTCAGGCCAAATCTCGGGCGAATTAATCCAGGACCACGATCTTCTCGAAGCACTGCGAAGTTCCACGCCTCTGGCCGACGATATTCGATCGTGGATCCACCTAACGCGGCCCAGTGACCCGAAAAACGGCAAGTTTGCTTATGATCGGGTCCCCACTCTTCGGGCCCAAGTTCCTCCGTCGTTCGGGAACGTCGAGGACGACGCTGACACTGTCCCTCCTTCGCCATTCTCCTGCTCTGGTTGCTCCCGTTAATTATTCTCGCGTACTTTTCGCTCGCCAGCACGTCCCGGGGCATCGACGAATCATTAATCACGCGTGTCACGCCTGTACGGGCGATCTAATTATCAAAGGAACACTGGAGACCTCGTTGAGGGTGACTCGAAGGTGTCTTATTGACAGGTGAAGGAGCTCGAATCTCTAAATTGGAAAATTGTCGCGAAGATTCTTCTAGTGGAGAAAATTCTTAGGGCATTTTTCATGTTTCTTTTTTTGAGATGTTACATCTGATCAATTTTGAAAAATATTTGGGAAGTCACTGATGGGATTATAGTTTTAGGTGATTGATTTAAGAGCAATTGAAGCTCTAGTAGTGGGATTTCAAGAATGATGAACTTGATAACGTATTGATTTTGATGATGAAGAAATGTTAGGAAAAAGAATAAATGAAGGAATGTAGATCTAGCATTCACATACAATAAATGATATTAGAAAGTATACTAAGTTTATGTCATTAAAATTCTAGAAACCAATATCAAAGCGTTATCGCATCTGCAATTTGCATGTTGCATCGCTGATAAAAGAGCACAAGTATCCCAGATTTGTCTTCTACTGAACTTCTGGAAAATATTATGGAAATCTCATCATTTATAATTGATACGTCACGATGGAATGATAAAGCCGCGGCTGGAAATTTGTTTCCCGATTAAAATTCTGGGAAATAATATCGGTTCGATTACGAGGGTCATTGATTGCTTGAAATACTATTGGATACGGTCCGTGGGAACGTCGTTACGGAAACGTCATATATCACGATGTCTGCGAGGCAATAAAATGTGAGCAATAAAACGAGAGTCGGTCTTTATCTCGATCTCCTATTAATAAGCGATATTCGTGCTTGGTACGAAGGCGGCGTTTATTGTGGGAACGCGGGGAAGGTAAAATGGTAGCCAGACTGTCATTTATTCGAGCGTTTTACATGCAATCTACGACGGTGTTCATAAATAACCGAGGTCTGCCGCCGTCGTGCAGCTGCAACCGTTCTTAATTATTTAACGAATCCGAGCAGACGCTAATTACTCACTGTCCTGCCGCGTTACATTTTGCAACCGAGTATCAGGTGGTGGCAACCGTTCCACGATGCGATACTGATGCCTCCAGACGCGTAGTTTGCTGTCAAATTGTATTGTAGGTCAAAAACTCTCTGCTCGAGTCAGTGTCCATTTATTTTCATTAGTTTTATTTGCTCGCAAACATTGTGATAAATAGTATCAATCTTGGATGCAATAACTGTTATTATGAGTGATGTGTTATTCTGTAGGTAGAAGGGATGCTGGAATGAGGTTCTTAACCTCAAGAACTCAGCATAAACAAATGTTAACATTCCTAAATCATGAATTCAATCAATTTTAAGGCCTCGAATAGAATTTCTCCATTCTTCATTTTCGTCTCATTTTGACTTTTAGAATCAGCCCCTGAAAGAATGCCCACCTGCAAGCAAACACCATTGTGTATTTTTTTATATCATAAGAAAATATGTATATATATATATTCCTACGTATATATATTTTTCAAAAGAAAAAGTAATAACGTAACCACACGATCTTCCATAAACTAAATCTATTAATTTCATTAATAAATTTATTCATTTATACTCGCGATTTCATGCATTATTTAATTGTCGTCTTCAATTGCAGGTGTTGTCCTGGTTGTGCAAAAAGGGAGAGGACATTCTATCGAAACACGCGCAACACGCGGCGACGAATTTGACGACCGCGCGACTTCACGAAAGAGAATTCGAGAAGTTCTATTTCACGTCGATGGTGAGTACGCTTTTGACGCATTACAGAGGCGCTCGGTTCGGGATAATGGAATCGAAAGCAGGGACGAATCAGTCCATATATGCTCCGAGAGATTTCACTTTTTTCACGTCTCATTGAGCCTTTCGTCACGATTCGATACGGAAGAAATTCCGTCGAGAGTCGGCCGCAATGACCGAAAGATATTAAAAGGCTTCTTTGTGAGGAGCCCGAGACGCGCAGCTGCAAGGACTCCCCACAGTTTCGCAAACTTCCTTCGCTATCGATATGTGGATCGCTTATAGTTCGTCATTCGCATGAATACTGCACCGTCAGATATCGTTATTACTCTAAGAAGAGGTTTTTCTTGCTTCATTCTTCGAGCATCTAAAGGTAGTTACGAAAACGTGTTGAAATATTTTTATCGAAAAGTATGCTTGCCATATGTGGTTGGTGGGTAATTTTCAGAACCAACCTCATTTTATAGTACATAAATATGGAGTTGAAATTTAAGAAAACTGGTGGAAGGGAAAATAATAATATAAGAGTGGGATAGAAATGATAAAAATACAATGTTTATGAGAATAGGAGAATAAAAGGTAAAGATAAATAGAATTCGTAACGCGTGGATTAATCATTCTTGGTCAGAAAACGGACGAACATTCTATCACACGAAAAAGAGAAAAAGGTACAGAACAAAAATGAGCCACGTTAACAAAAATTCCCATTGATCCATAGATCCTCCCTACATTACCAACGCGTCTGTTACTCCGTCGGTAACCTGTCCCACTTCAATACTCCACCAAATCCATGATAAGTCGACTGTTTTCATTCAACACCTCAACAACGCAAACAGACATCACATCTACGTACCTTGAAATGAAAAGTCTTAAAAATTTCAAAGCAAAAATTTTTAAAAGTTCCCTCGTAGATCTCCTGGATCGTGATCCATTACCGTGATCGGTAAGTCGATTTCCCAGTTGCGTGGTGCCCCCTGGCGCCACCTTCTCCAAGCAACACGCTGCAGTTACCTACCGCGTGGCGCCGCGGCAATTGAAATAGTTCGGAAAGTGTGCGATCATGCTAACGACAGCGATTATTTTTCTCCCGTGACTCTAAGCGACTGTTTCAACGGAATCTCATCTACCGCCAGCAATCGACGGATCCAATCGTGGCTATTAATTCAAATCCTGCAACTTTTGCAATTAAAGACGTACGGGGGAGTCGATTAGCGTTGTTAGTGAAACTCTAAGTGGATACCGATGTCTGGGCTTATCAATCGATCGGGGAAGTCCGTGTCCAGCTGCGACGCTTCCGTTCCGTTGATAACGTGACCCCAACTTTCTGCGTTTTCCATTTTCTCGGGAATCGCGAAACTTTGGAGAAACCTCGGAGTGGGCTTATCTGGGAAGCATTTATCAGTTCGGGGAATGTTGTTGGGACCGGGCTGAAAGTGGCAAGAATTTTCACATTTTGCAACGTTGGCTTTCTTTGGAAAACTTGTTGGACGAGTTTGGTCTTGAAGGTTCCTTGATATTGTAGAGTCGGTTCTTGGTAATTGATTGGCTCTGTTACAACTGGGAATTGATTGGATTGTCGTTTTAAATCGTCGTTGGTGGCTGTTATTAAATATACATGACATGGTGGCAGGTAGAAAATAAAAAGAATATGGACTCTTGACTCTTAATGATCTAGCGAGACTGTTGGTAGTTTCTAGTTATCGTGGAGATAATAATTGATTCTTCGATAGTCATTATTGATTACATATGAGCTGGTTTGTACAGGTATCTAATTCCTAGAAACACGTAGTGATCCATCATAAAGTTTGTGATCTCCTGATCCAACAGTACATTTGGTAGTTTCCTGGCATTTTATAGATGATTCTTGGTTTCTTGATTCTCGAACAAATACGCTTACAAAAACTACCTTAACTACATTAATTATCCAAGCAGCGCTCGCATAAATTACCTGGACGTTGGATCGTTATCCAAAATTCACGGACTTTTTTGCGTCACGATCCCCATCGGAGGACTCTACCCCACGCACGCTGTCACGTGTGTCAACGACGATCGAGGGTACCGATTATTTGGGTCGACCCAACGGAACTGGAACGTATCGCCGATTTATTATTAAGCGATCGGAGCGAAGCCCGATATTTGGAGCATACAGTTAATTGCCAGACGCCCAGCTAAAGAGTGTATCAATCGAAATGATCGTAAATTAATTCGACGATAAAGGTACCGGTGGAGTCGACCGGTTGGGTGGATGGAAATAAGACTCTTTTTGGCTTGGGGGTCCTGGCTAGTTGCCCCCTTGGTCCAGATGCATCTGTTTAATGGCTGCCTTCCAGGATGCTCGCACAAATATGGAAAGGTGATTTTAGAGGGCAATATAAGGATGTTTCGTGGGTCAACGTCAGAAATCGTGGGAATTTATTTGTCTCGAAGGATGGTAGGATAAAAGAAAGAATCGAGAACTCATTTGCAATTTTGGTAACGGTTTACTCATATGCTGATATTAAAATAGAGATTGTATTAATGTTGTGAGTTAACCATCGACAGTGGGAAAAATAATTCTCAGGGATAGTATATGAATATTGTCAAGAACAGTCGGTCCATTTCGACGTATTGACAGAGAAAAAGTCAGAAAAGATATGACATGTTATTATCAAAAGTGTAATGTTGAACTGTCTTTAGATCAACGATATAATTTGTAACGGGTACAACTAATAATTTTATTCATAGAAGCCAATTCTATTGTTCGAACCATATTTCGTCATGTCATGCAATACCCTTTAGTATTCGCAAATATTTGCACAGAAACAGTTCCTCCACGCCTGGAGCTGTTATCCATCGATAGCTACTCAAGCGTTCCTTTCCACCCAGTCACCCACAATTTCGACCGCAAGATACTTGCACCATTCGTGCCGCAATAGGCCCGCTAACGTCCCGAACCCGCTATTTCCCCGTGGCCAGGTACAGTAATCATCTCGCGAAGCGTTAACTGGACCCGGTTCACCGTACCTCACGATCGCCAGACATTTGCCTTTTTTACCGTGAACAGTTTCGAACCAACCATTCCTCCGACTTTTACGAGCTGCTCTCGCTTTCCGCGAGCACGCGAATTTCTCCAAGATTCTTCGAGTGAAAGAGAACGAGGCTAGGACGCCGACTGTCGCGCGGGGCGACACTTATCGAGAAGCATCGAGGCAACCCGGATAGAAAACCGATAAAATGATGATTCCGAGATATTGCAGTGACGAAAGGGATGGGGCTCTTGAAGCAAGATTAATTAAAGATTAAATAGAAAAACTACTCTGAATTGGTGTCGAGGCAACCTGCAAGTAAATATTGAGAAAATTATATTGTCGTTAGTACGATTACAAGGTGGATGGGGCTTCTTGAAGTAGGAATAGAGTACGTGACACTTATCGAAAAGCTTCTGTGAATTGCTCTTAAAGTAATCTACAAATGAATACAAAATTGAGAAAATCGCCAACAATATCGTTAATCCTAGAACTCGTTATCTGTTAATTTATAATGGCATGGGAGAATATATTGATCTCTATACCTAATTTATCATTTCACCTGCAACCCCGTATATACAACCGCGAAATTGCCAATTTCTAAACCGTCTAAACGTTGACTTAAGCATCATCTATTTTCACCCAGCTTGCAAGGTATGTCAAACCGAACAAAATGTCCGGCATCTGGTGCAAAAGTGATCGATTCGACTTTTGATGACCCTTATAGAAAGTGGCTCACGAGACCATTCGTACCGGTCGAGATTGATGGTAGCAGCCACCGGGGAAGGTCGACGCTTCCGCCAAAGTACGAACCGTTGTTCAGGGCCGGAAAACGCCACTGTGTCGAAGAAATCGTCGTGGGTAGGCGAACATCGTTCTGGTAACCCAATTACGCGACGGAGGAGGCGACGCTTGCGTGGCGAGAATAAAAGACGAGGCGTCCATTTAATGGGACAGCCGTGAAATCACAGCCGCCGTTCGGTTCCCAGAAGGAAATTCCATTGGCCGAAAAACGAGCCGCATTCCGTGGCGATCGGCGAGCGCGTAGCTTGCCGATTTTCGCGAATACCTAGCAGAATTCCAACGCTGATCGATCGTGAAAGTGGCGAACGGTTTTGCTCGAGGTGAAGTCCAAATAGGGGGCGTCCTTCCTGGGGATTACGTCAGATTTTGGCTAATTAGCTTCTGGCAAGCAGTGCAGGCCACCATAATGCCACAGAAAAGGAAATGTGCCGACAATGTTTTTCTTCTTATGTATCGAGGCATTTGTAAGTTGACTTTTATAGGCAATGAGGGGAATTTGTGCTAGATGACTTCTTTTTGCTATGAAGGACAAAAGAAAACGAGTAGAGGAGTGGTGAACAAATTGGCTTGACGTTATTGTCTATATTTGCTGGCACTCTTTAAAATGCAAATGATGCAAATGATGTGATAGTTAAGATTAGTTTTATAAAATTGTACATATTAAAGTAGAAGGCAGAGTTGTACACAGAGTAATACAGTCACAAGTAAAGAAACTTCTTTGGACTTAACTCATACAAGTGTTATCAGTCTGTAAGTCTTTCATTGAATTGTATTTACTTCCTCCCTATCTCTCCTCGATATCAGCACTCGAAGACCGCTCGCGGAACGGTGTTGCGAGGCGGCATATCCGGTCGACGCGTGTCGCGAATCGCGATCGGGAAATCGTTTCGAAAACCCGATTGCAACACCTATGAATCGGCACAAGGCGGTTATGCTCGTTAGTCCTGACGTATTATTCGCCGTTCGAGGCCCGGGAAATTACGAATGGCGTCCTTAATCCGAGTAAAATTTGCGGCGAACGACCCATTGCCGATTTAATCGAGACACGTGTCCATGCGAGGCGTTTGATTAGCCAATAAATATGGAAGTGCTCGCTGAATGTTAATTGCACGATTAAAATTGTAATTGGATTTTCGCCTGTTCGCGATGCGCAGTTTTGGTTCACGGTTGTAATCGTGAAAAAATTCAAATCTTCAGTTAAATATTTTGCTTCTATATAAAAGTAAAAAACACACTTCTATGAATCAGTGCTCTTCAGCTAAACCTCTTTTAAACAATTAGATAATATATGGCATGTGAAATTAAACAAGAAGTTAATTAAAATGAAAACCCAAAAACAGAAAAAAATAAAAATGCTTTGAATAAATACATATACTCGATGTCTAATATAAATTTTGTATCTCTCACTTCATACTTGAAATTTTTATTCAGATAAAGATTCTGTCCACTTCATGCACAGGGGGCTCCAAATGAAAGTAATTTCTCCTTATAAAGTGGATCAATTTCGCACCCCCGCGTTTTCAGCGCAATATATCAGGTTTAAAGCCCCTTCCCATGAGCTTACTCGTCTCGAAAAATCGATAGAGCCCTCTCTGTATTCAAATTATAAAATATTCCTCCTGCTCGTGATCACCGACAAATTCAATTGGCTGCCTTATCTAAGAGAGTGGTAGCACTCGCGAAACCGGGGGTTCGGCTCCCAATTTTATTAGCTCGACCCCCCTGATACTCGCGGCGGTCGACTGGTTCCGTGAAAAGGCGTAATCGCCTAATCAGGCCTCGTTCGGGTGCAACGCCCCCTAAAACTCGGTAGATTCATCCGAGGTGGTGGATCGAGATACCCCTCTCGAAACGCGACATCTGTCGCTCGATTATGGTCCTGGATTCTTGAGATATCGAGGAAACTGCAATAACTATATTCTTCCTAGCTTTTCTATTTTAATTTAGTTCACACTTAACACGTTAGCTGCCACTCTAAATCGCACAAAAATTTCTAGCAGGTACAAATTTCGTCTCGAGTCTGTTGATGATTAAATAATTTAATTTTTTAACCTATTTATATACCTATTTATATACCTATTTATATATTTTCATTATCGTCCCGACTTTGGATTTAATTTCTTCAATTCCTTGATGAAAAGGTCCAGTCATCCATTTCTGGGCACACAAACACAACACAAACATAAATCACCTTGCAATAAATTCCTCAGAGAGAATAATAATCGCTTAACTTGGTTTGGTATGTGTACACGGAAAAACGAATCATCGACTAGACTCCATTTTGTCTGTTCACGTAAGAATAGTCTTTCTGCGAAACACACGCTTACGCAATAGATAGATAAATTGTATTGTGTTGCCACAGGCCCGTCTTATCCATTAGGCACAATAGGCTGGTATCTAGAACGTACAATAGCTCTGAAGGAGTATGAAATGTCCAGGTGTTCGGTTAAGTACGATACTTTAAATCCTTCATTTAGATTCAGTAGTCGTTCTAAGGAAAATGTAAACAAACGAACAGAATCTGCTTGTCGATTTCAAAGAAAGTAGAGTTACTGCTGTACGAGTGATTCCAACTCGTCATTCTAACGTGTATTAGTGACTTGGATGTCCTGGAACACGTAAGCAAAGCCGCAAGTCACGGTGATTGACGACTAGGTATTCCCGGTCTGATCTTTTCAACCTTCCGAATGCAAAGAAGATTATAAAGATTATTACTCGTAGCTTCTTACGTAAACTATATGTCGAAGTGTGGAAATTTTAAATTCAATTTGCCGTTTCAGAAATGAAAAATTCGAGTGTAGTGGCGAAGAAAAACTAATTTCAGGGATAGAGTTGTATTTTATTTATGCGTCTTGCTTTGAAGATGAATTCCAGATTTTTGATTGTCTAGTGAGGTTTCAAGGTTTCGACCTCACTTTTAGGTATTCTTAAAGAAACACACTAAATTATAGATGGCAATCGCAACAAGGACCTTGAATTACGAGGAGCAAAAATTTAATAATTTTAGAATGATATGATTAATATTTAATTTAAATATGCAAACTTTCATTTACGCGATGAAAACACTTAGTGGTTATTGAATTATTCGAATAGTCCCAGCCCTAGATCCCACGCAATCGTCAATCCCGAGAAGATCAGTCCGCGACAGAGGACGCCGTCAATTCATCCGTCGTTTCCATTGTTCTCGAACCAACAGTGGGATCCATTCGTACGAAACAACATTCTCGCGACGCGATAATTGCAAAACGCTCGGAAGTTCGCGCGTCCTTCGCAGCGTTGTTCGACCATTTCACGCGACCGTGTCAGCGGCCAAGAAAAAAACAAGGAGGCGACTAATAAATAATAATAATTTGTAGCTATTCGAATACTAGGAATTGATTTCCGAGATGTAATTTATTCGAGTTATATTTGAAAATAGCCAAGTATCCCAATTATATTTTAATTACATGTAAAATGACATGTGATTGGCGAATTCTACGCGCCAAATATCAGAATCATTGAAGGATTCGAATACCGAGCAATTCGACAAGTAGTCTCGAGCTTGGTCGAGCGTCGCGACGCTTCGTGTCCTCAGGGATAACATCGCGTTATGCAATGTCGAGCTTTCGCGATTACCGTCCCGTTTCGAAGAAGAAACCGTAAAACGCCACGCCTTCGTCGCGTAAATGTAACGGGTCACGGTGAGCTTAGCCACGTAAGAAACTGAAGACCTTGGAATACCCTGTGTACGTGGAATTCATCCTTCGCGTCTTGATCCTCTCGCAGTACTCCTATTTAGGTTGATCGTCGGTGTTTCACTTTCCACCGCTGTGCTATCTTGCGCGCGAGTTAATAAAGATTTCTTTAATCGCTCCTATCATTAGCTTCATGACCAATTAGAGTCGACTAAGTAAAGCTAAGCGGAGTAAACTAATTAACTGAAAGTGGCAATCGTGATCGCGCTGATATCAGGCTGCTTTCTTCTTTTTGTCGCCGAAGCTGAAGCTTGTTCTGGGGTCCTAGGCGACCTGTTTAATTGGATAGGTTAATGGACCGTTTCGATTTTGCTAATTTATATCACGTGACGCGGTTGGGATTGACAATGGCTGGGTCTAAAAAATTAGCCTAGGTTTCTGATGTTTCTTGATGAATGTTTTGAGAAGTGGAAAAATTCAACCATGAAAATTTAGGTGGGTATTCTTCCTCTGTTTAAAAATGTACAGTATGTTACAATAATTTGGTGTCAGGTGATTAGATGTACGCTTCAGGTTAGCAAAATAAAAATATTTCATTTACATTAATCCCACTGATTTTCACTTAAAATATCATTCTATTCGAACCATGTAGCATCTGTTCTATAAAATAGTATTAAAACTATTAATAGAACTAAGACTAAGTAAAAAAAATAAATTCAAATACTGTCTTATGTGACAGATGTTAAATTCTTCCACTAAAATAATACTTTAAGAAGAAAACGAAAATACATTAAATAACACATTTTCATTTTGATAACCAGAAGCAAACAATCATAGTCTTTGCATTGTCACCAGCTTTGTTGAAGAAAGAGCGAATGAATGCAATTGTGGAAGGGCGTCCCTACGCGCCTCACCTTTTAACGAGGAGGCACCTAGTGTGGTCTCGTTCCATTTGGAGCATCGATTAACCCACATATCTGTCCAAGTGCAGTGCGTTTTATTTTTCGCTTTACACCTACGCGTGAGAGCAGTTAGCGTGACGGTGCCGAACCCGCATATTTGCAGTTGTACGCGCATTAATGGCCTAATGTGACCGATTGCACCGTTTGTTGATCGACTGACTCTACCGGTACCGTGGAATCCTATTTACGTGACTGACGCGCGATTAAAAAACTAACTGTCACATCTAAATTAACCGTTTAAATGGCACTCGTTTTTCTACTGTGCCAGAAGAGTATTTAATTCGTAGTACGTAATATTTAAATTTGTTAGTTTGCCATAGAACGGTGTAAGCAGAATATAAAGAATTTACAGCCAATACCATAAATATTCGTACCCTCTATATCTATCGAAGAAGTTTAATTAACTTAAATAATAGTTTCGATCTCAAGATGTGTTCCTTCCACTCTGCAAAACATTGATCAAACGTCTTCCAAGCTCAGTTTTCTATCCCTCGTGTGTCAGGATTCGCGAGCGACGACGAAATGACAACGGATTTGAATAACAACGGTTCCTCGTTCGACGGCCTTGTTACGGTAAAACGCTGAACCGATCTATGGGTCGGTTAAAAAATCTTCGACGGCCGTTGCGCGAGGGTCGAGTTATGTACGTGCTCTTCATGAAAAATGAATGGGTGACCCGGCTTATGCGCCACTACTCGCCGCTTTGGTACCTGTGCCGCGTAGAAATGAGTGGAAAACGTAACTGTACCTTAATATCTTTCTACGAGATGTCATCGCTGCGAACGTGCCGTTGGTCTTTAAACGTTCTTCATTCTCGCCCGAAGAACTCAACATTGTGGCGTGTACGCATGATTATTCAACGTTATTCCTTGGAAAGACGCCGCTATAAAGGCTAAGTTATCGCGTTATTCATTTTCACTGAGAGAGGATTAGCGGAGTTTGGTGCAAATGAATCGAACAATAAATTGAGATTACGCTCTTCAGAATCTCTATTTGTTAGGCTTTGGTACACCGTTGGTTAGGTAAGTATTATTGAAATGATAAGCGCGCAGGTGGTTACCTATTCTTGGGAAAAGGAACGCGAGATATTATGGTACGAACTCCTGATATATTGATTTTAGAAATTGTTTAACATAAGAAATTAGTGCGCAGTTTGTTATTCTTACGAATGATGCACCATTGTGGACTGAAGGTGACTAAACGCTTATTATCGTAGCTGTTTTATCTATAGCAAACGACCTTTGAAAATGAGTACTGTATAAGTAATGGTAATTTCGTGCGTTAAGAAAAATATCATAAATCAAAAGCTAATTTTACTTGATCGGCAGATACGTAGTTAACGTGAAATAATTTATTTTATTTTGAAGATAAAATCGAATTCATCCAGTAGAGGGGTTAATTACTCCATCGAAAAAGATTTAATTTATCATGTTGTATTCTATATTGTTACAAGCTATCCTTGTGTCATAACGATTTATTTGCGTACTGTTTCTTTAATACTTGGTCACGTATTACGTGATAAGAATTTCAGTCGTTGTGCGCTTGGAATAATATAAACATGTTTTGAATCGGGAGATGGGACCTAATGTTTAGAGTCCTTTTAGTATAATTATATTGAATCACTGGACAATTAAAATGCATTACTTGAAAACAACATTTTCTTAATTCTCGAGATTATTTCTGTAGTTATTTTCGTTTTATTGGGCATTGTATAGATAAAGGAATGCTATAAAGGTTCAACAAAAAGAAAACTATCGATTCGGTTCAATGCGGAGTCAAATAATTAGCCTTAATCCACCGACATACTTTTGTCTACTATCTCTAGCCGTTCACTAAACCTCTTATCACTCGAGCGAGACCGCATTTCGTGCACGTTTGAGTAATTAACATTCGCTGTCGATATTTTGTATAACTAGAACGTTCTGAATCAGCGTTTCTCATACTGAGATCTGTGAAGTATCAAGGAAAAAAAAATATTATGTTTTTAAAGTTTCTCTATGAATTTGTTATTTAAATGTGTTCAGTAACAGTACTATCATCTGCGTAATTTCTTTGCAAACTCCATCATCTATTTCGTGCAGGTTTCTACAGTCGTGTTCATAAATTTATCAATAAGCTTTTGCACTTTTTATTCTTCTTCTTTAAAAAAGTAATAGGAATTCATTTGAATACTATTCAATGAAACAAGTGTATTACAATTGTAATTAATTTCCAAGAAAACTTTGATCTACAATTTTCCAACTTGTACGTCGAAAGGGTCTCTGTGAAGTTTGAGAAACGCTGCTCTGAACTGTTCAGAAACTCGTAGGAATGACTTCGTAATGGCTATTATATTTTGCAATGTCGTGTTCCAATACGAAATTCATAGTCGCATAATTTTACTCGATAAACTTGTTTTGTCATTCACTACTCCGGGCGCGTTCATTTCTATGCAGAACGCATATTATTAACATTATATTTGCGAAATTGCGTTTTCATTCGGTAGAAAAGTCTAGAAGTTGTTCGGAAAGATCAAGGCCTATCGCAATGCTACTTGATTTTTATTTGCAATTTCGACGCAGGCCTCTTCGAAGAAGGACGAATTTGGTAGATCATCAAAGAACTTTACAAATTTTTAAATTTAAGTATTTTAAATTTAAGTATTATTGAAAATCACCCTGCCGTAACGTTGAGTGCTTACTTGAGAGTACTATACTTCACATTGAAAACATATGTTTAGAAAAGTTACCGAAAAAATCATCATTTTCTCAGCCTCGTATCGATTAAATTTAAGCCATGTTGGGAATAACCTATTAAATCGATGAGCTTGTTTGGCGTTCGCTGGCAAACGAGAAAATCAGCGAGGAACACTCGGGTTCTCGCACGATATTCGTGCCACTGGGTTACTACACTTTCGAGTTCAACTAAATCGACCGCTTGGTGCTCTCTGAAATTAACAGCTTTCCTAAAACGACCACGAAAAATGGCAAACTAATGTAATTTAGTTTTTGCTCTAACAGCCACTTTGTTCCTCTTTTTCCTTTTATGTCATATTAGTTTCACAAGCTGTTACTTCCCGTCTCGGCCGTTCTGTCCCTTCTGAGCCTTTTTCGTTTCAGATTGCCGGTTAATTAATGACTTCCTCGAGTTATCGCTGAACTGTGTAATAACACACATCTGCAGCCGATCTAGATTGCGCTGAGAGGGTCGTAGACATAAGAGATGGTGTGTCTGAATGACGCATTGCTGTGGAGAGGGTGCATTTAAACTCCTTGTATTGTAGTTCACGTGGATAATTAACTTCTACGTATAGAAAATGCCACAAAGGTAACTAAAATTCGTTTTTCCGTCACCATTCCATGAAATGGAGGCAAGGTTCTTTAAAATAATATTTTCATTATAACACATGTTGCGTTTTATATGAAAACAAAAACCAGATGTATTCGTTGCATCGGAGTTTTATTTTAGCTAGTTTAAATATTATTGAAATCCTTGTAAATATTGTTATTGTCTAATGTCAGTTACACTGAACTCCAGATACTTCTCAACTAATCATCCATTTACTATAAACAAAAATAATTTGAAGAGTTCTATTTTTACACGTCTATTTGGTAGAAAAACGTCTTTCCAAAAAAAATAACTGCGGTCGTTGTACTTCCAAATGGTCCCACACCCAATTGCCGAATTTCTACAAGTAGCGTGGGGATTTTCCATGATTTTCCATGAAAAAACGATGACTTATCCCTGACAGGCACGACTCGTTACAACTTCGTTGAAGTATGCACGAATATGCTGAATCGACGACTGCTTTCCGTCGTAAATCGGATCGACCTAGTCCAGAACGTTTTGTGTTTGCGACGCTCGCGTTCCGTTCGATTTCTCTGCGAAAATGTCCGCGACGACGCAAGAAAACATCATCAGCGGCACGTTCGATGATACTTTTCGCCGAGACGGCGAACCGGACACTCCTTAGTCGGCTAACGAGACGCTCGCGTATGAATCCCGCGCAACGCTCAGCCTGGATTACAAGCCACTTTCATCGCAGCTATGCCATTGTGCGTATGCACGAACATTACATATTCGTTACGCGGACATCGCGTTATTCTTCGAAGCTAACGAACCCACGGTTCACCAGATACGTACCGACGGCCTTGAGCGCGTCCGTAAACGAACCCCCTCAATTGCGACACTTTGAAGCAACTATCCTCGCCAGACCGATGCGTGGAAGAGTTAATAGTGCGTGCAGATGTCAGTCGGAGCATCTTATTTGATTCATAACCTTTTCAATTCACTGTTCGCGTCGCTTTCGGTACAGATTGAGCTAGAAGGATGTTAAATATTGAAGCTACAAGGAAAGAGGGTGGCGAGCAACCCTTTTAGGTTTATTTCGTTTTACGACTGAATCATTGATTTAAGGAAATTTTAAATGTATTTATGTTGTACTTTCTTGAGTATATGTACTTTATGTCCTCGTCACGTAGAAATTAATTATGCATAAGTCAGAATACAAGGAAGGTTAAGTCCTCGATGAATTCATACACATTTCTACTTAAAATTCTTGTAAATAAGTGTATGTATAAAGGTACCCCCGCCATCTGTCTGGTCTCGACCAATCCCCAACCCAGTTTACGTTTCTTCAACTCGAGCAGACGGCTCCACCCATGTCTCGCATATTGATAATTGCCGGCAACTTTGACACACATGTGTCTTACATCGTATGAGACATCATTTTATAGAAAAACTGTATTAAACATAATTCTATAGTTCAGAAATTCTCCAAATTTAGACTTGCTAGATCTTGCACCCTGAGGTCCAGGTGATTGATAATAAAAAATAACTGCTAAAAATGAGGAGTGTTGAAAATCATACGATGAACATGAATTAACCCACTGGGGAATTCTGAGACGTGAAATTTAACTTTTCGACGCAAACTCGCGCTTTCTTTGGGCTCTCCAACTCAGTTATGCGGTCTGCGTCGACGGTACGACGCTGTCGTCGAAAATGAAGGTTCGCGACGTGTTTACGGGCCCGGATTCCGTGAACCCGCTCCAGCTTTGACATCCAGCTTCGCAAGGACATTGATTCCGCGCGTTCGATTCTCCTTTCTCTCGAGAGTCGCGGCATACGAGCCTTTCTACGCAAGAAGTCGAGCTGCAATCGATTGCACAGCTTCGTCTAGTCGATTACGATTCGATGGAGACATCTTTACTGATCACACCCTGTGCACGCCTTGCTGATTGCTCAGAATAGTTCAATCTCTGTCTTGGCAGTGTCTTCTACACCTCATTTTCAATTTTTTAGTTTGAAGAATGTATCCGAATGGATGTTAGCCACTATAATTGCAATTTTCGTTGAAGGCACGTGTGCTCGTACTCTAGGATTCGAGCACATGTGCTTTCGGTTGGCTTGGATCTAATTTGTACGTAGCTCTATTATTCCTTTTTTTAGATTCTATACTTTACTATCAATATTTTTATGTATTCCTTCAAGGATTTATTACATTTAAAAATTCTTCCAAAGAGGATTACATTTCCTCCGATCGAAAAATCATTTGACAGTCCTGTAACCAACAAAGTCTTTTCTTTGCCTGTCCACTTGTGTCGTCTTGAAACTGACAAGGCAGATCATGACAACGTCGATTATCATTTTTTCTCGGTAGCTAGATCAAACTCCCAGACGTTAAGTCAGATAATCCTTCGTCCTTCGAATACCAACAGGTATCTCGTTCACACAGAATCGTGTCACTCCCATGATCGACGCAAGGTCAAGACACGCGTTCGATTCTCCTGTTGTGCATTTTTTCCGAATTGCACGTGGAATGAATTAACTCCTCAAGGACAACGGGTACCGTATCCACGGTACCCACGCTAGGAAATACCTAACTGTCATACGTCGACTTCTAAAAGCATCCTCCAAGCTCGCGAAGGGTTCCTTGTGTTTCTCGATTCTCAGGAATTTTTTCTTTTTTTAAAGCCCTTGATGTATCGAACTGAAACTTTTTGCGTCGATTAATATTCTCTTGAAGAGAGGGCATGAATTTTTTCATACCATTTACTGTAGTAATAAATGAGATATTAATTCTTGGTTGTATAACGTGCACGGAGAACGATAAAATAAATGGACGACGAATGGGGGTTGATATAGTGATTTATTAACAATGTTCATTCCAGTGAGCAGTTGCAGTCATCGGTTTGACGTGAAGTATAATTTCGTATCATAATTCAAATTCCAAGTTTTTCTGCGAAACGAAATAAATCAAGTTTTGCTATTTATTATTCGAAATTTCTTTTATGTACAAATTTTTCCCACCTCTGGTTAATAGCACGATACTTATTGCTTTGATCGAATACTAATTGATTCATAACTAGGTGTATTAATAGCTGAATAATTATCTTTTTGAAAGATAGAATGATACACTATTTAATTATAAAATACAAACATATTATTACTATACACGAGTGCTATAGCTTTCGCTTGTTCGAGAAAGAATTGAAAAGCTCAAAAATTGATAAACTAGAAGTACCTCGAACTGATAAAACGTGTTCTACTACATGCTTTGCACCTTATTTTTCGCTCGCGAAGAAAAGTTTTCAACTTGGTGTAATTTATAGCAACCGCGAAGATGCACGATGATCTTTAATAACACGGTACGAGAGCCAAGTGATGAATACTTCGTGACCGCGTTATTAGGTCGCGCGCATTTTGCAGCCGTTTCACGCTGCGAAAGTCACTTTGTTGCTTGATTTTTGACTTGTAATTGCATGCTGGTTATTTATTACGCGTGGCGAAATGTTGCTCGTGAACTGTTTATTTCAGATGCGTTCGAGGCCTCGGGGTGACCAAATTCGGTACAGAGTTACAGCGCAGAAATGGTACCTTCGCTTAATGTCTCCGATTTGTTTCCTTATTCGGCTGCTAATTGACCCATCTTTAAATGATTTTTTATAATGGATGTCTGTTTGAAATTTTAGGCTGTTGATTGGCCGTTGAACTCATTTTTTTCGTTGAGACTTTATTGTACTTCAAAACCCAAATTGTATAGAACAGCACGTTATTCCTATTAGCAGAATTCATCGAATACCAGCAAAATGGTGACTTAAACCCTCCTCAGTTTTACGTGGACCACCTTATATATCAATTTTAACAAAATCCTTCAGTTAGTCCAACAAGAATTACTCCTCCTAACGTTACCCTACCAGCCTCCGTCCAATGCACCGTACAATCCACACAATATTTATTCGAGCAGTTGCCATAGCTCACGTAGCTACACAATCAATAAATTGGTCGCTATTGAACTTATGCTAGCCCACACACCAAGTCATAAACTCAAACTAAACGATCGCGCAATAATATATGCCCAATACCAATATTAGCTCAGGTATAATCGACACCATATTAAATATTCAAGTGATGTAATAAATATCTCCTGTCCTCCTCTACCGAAGAATGGAATATTACAGCCACTTCGATGACCTAAACAAATATCATTGATTTTCTGTATGTAAAAGGACGATCAAAGCGACGAACGCTGGAGTACAGGCCAATGATCGATGCGATTCGCGTGCAAAATGGCGAAAAGGTCAACACCGTTGAAATCGCAATATTCTCCGAGCAGACGAGGCTTGGCGCGATTTCTCACGGTCTCGTTATCACGCAAACATTCCGATTTATTTGCACGGGCAATAATTAACGGCCCTGCACGCGCCCGACGCCGACGGGGTGCGCATCGTGGAATCAACGCGTCCAGTCTGCGTCGAGTAATTAATGGAATCCCGCGCGCACGTGCGTAAACGAATCCGTGCTGAAGGCACGTGCCACGCCGGGATCTCGATCTGTGAGTCGACTTGGGCATCGAAGCGAGCGCTTTTTGAAAATCCCCTCCCGGTGAAAACGAAAGCGATCGGGCCATGTGGAACCGAGTCTGCGAATTAAGCGGGATATTTTTGCTGCGAATTTATTGTCGTGGTGGGAGCGGTATATAGTATACGAATTAAGTACGAATTAAGTCTGGTGGTTTCTTAACACGTTCGCTGGCAGACTAAAACTCGTGAAAATTTTTACGAAATCAACATTTTGTCTCGAAACTGTCGAAGATTAGATAATTTGACATGTGGAGTAGTATTTAATTTTTTAACCTCGCCAAATTCGTAAGTCTTAGCTTTGAAATTAATTTTCTTAATTCTTTAATGGAAAGCTGTGTCACCCATTTTTGGGAATAGAAAGGAGATCGCGAATAACTTGATCCGCCGCGTGTGCCGCGACTGGGGTGTTCCAGCGGCAAAAAATCGATGAAGATTTCAAAGAGTTCAACGCTAGGGATCGAGGACGGCGCAGTCGATACGAAACCAGTCTCGCGTCTCGTTTCGATCGTCACGTGTGGCGAGCCACACGCAAAAACCCGTGAAAACCACGAGGACGGAGAATGGCTCGGTAACGACGGCCGCTACCAGCAGGTACCTCCAAAGTGAAATTTTACACCGGATGCAATCCGAGAAACGGCACAATAGAAACTGCTGTCTACGAGCTTGTATCGACGTTCCTTGGGCAAAAGCCCCCGTGACTCTATTAACGGGGACCATGCGGGACACTTTCCTGACCCATGGTCTCTTTTTCTATTCTCTTCTCGAGCTCCGTGGTTCGTGCCCATATGGCACGTTTGGAAGGTTCAAGGTAGGTTCGCGAGGACCTAATATACCCAACGATTAAAAATATAGGGTAGTATTCTAGAGGAGATAAAATTTATTTTTATGACGAAGTCTGTGTTCAATTCATTTCAAAATTTGGTTGTTTAATAAGTGTAATTATAAATATACGTGAAATTTCAGTGAAGATGAAACAAGTCGTAGAATTGTCCACAAGAGCCAGTCAATTTAGCAGAACTTTATTAATTGTATTAGGATATTCTTGGTGGTAATTCAAAAACAACAATGTATAAATTTTATTCATTTCTATTCATAAATAATAATTTATCTTAAATGGAGTATGTATTTCATTCGTCGTCGCAGCGACGTCAGTGGAGTGGTAAAGGTTAATGAATGTATCAAAAAGTACAGAGTACATTCGACGTCCAGTCGTGGCGAACTCTTTTCTGCGCAGAATACATGCAATATTTTTAAAACCCCGTGTTTAACGACGACAAACATTCCATGGCCGTCCGATGACGCTGCGTTTGCGTATAGATAATGCGAACGCGTGATGTCATGCTCGATATGAGTTTGCGTTTTCAATTGTCTCTAAAGTGTTTTGCATTTCGGAATGCTTCTAGAAAACTTGGAATTCGACTCACGAAACGCGAGAGTCTATTATTTGTCTTCTACTCATATTCAATATATTATCAACTCTTCGCAACGAAATAATGTGACGTGTAGATTTCTGAGCAACGTACATGTTTTTCATCAAATGTTAATTATTTTTAAAAATGCTATGAATACATGTCTTGGAAGTCTAAACTAAGTATGTTACAATCGTTTGTTGACCTTCTATTAATAATCTTCGAGTAATGTACTCATGAAAGGCAATACAGAACCAAACAGGAAATCCCAATTATTCACATAATTATTGCCCGAGAAAACAGTACGATTAATTGGATCACGAGACCTATACTAACTTTTATTAGTCTAACAATGGAAGATTAGATTTCTCCTATATTGTGTAGGTTGTTCGTGAAAGTTAACCAGTCTTCATAAGGGTGAATATCCGATCGCTTCATTGATGATCCTGAAAAGGAGGATTAAATTTATCCCTAGTTTACTCGTCAAGTGTAAAGGCTTCTCAAAATTTTAGGCTGCAGTCAAAAATGAACTGTTGCTTCGAGGAATTTTCAAGTACAACAATGGCCTAAATAAGCATTATTGATAAAGATCCGGCACTTATTTTCATCCCCTTGCGCAAGGCCGAAGAATATTCCAAACATATTAAGCAAAAAGCCCTTAAATCTCTGAAAATTCTTAATACTTCGATTACAAAGCAACCCCTAACTCGAAAAATCCTCAAGTGCTCCGAAACAAACGAACAAATAAAATAAAATTCATTCATCAAATTCTTAAAGTAATCACGCCATCTCAGTCCACCTGCTGAACTTCAAAGCTCCGAAACAAATAAATAAAATGGTACCCCCGCACCAAAGGGTTAAGTAACGCTGGAACTCGACTACCATCGATACCCAATACTCTCGCCGTCTCGTCTCCATCCGTTTCGCCGTAGAGGGGTTGTTCCGCAAAGCCTCCCCCGTTTCGGATCCCACCCTCGCCATGACCACTCGATCCATCAGTTCCCGATAACAGGCAAGAATCGACGCGGTGCGTGCAAGCGCGGAGGTGAGGGCGACCGGTTCGAGCGGGTTTCCGAAAGGAAAAGGCATTCCAGGCCGCAAAGTGGCGGATCGCGCGCTGATTGGCCGTGTACGCGGCCCGTTCGCGCGTACGTGTTCGGGACAGGCCACTATACACCATTTCCACCCAGAGAGAGAAGGAGAAGACGGAGCACGAGCGGGCATAGAGATCCCCGGCGGCCGGTGAGAGTTTAGAGGCGAGTGTCGAGCAGAGCGCGGGCTCGAATGGAACACGGAATCGCGTGTGTGCCCCGGTTCGACTCGTGTGTTCTCTCCCCCGTGTGTGCGTGAGAGTGTGCGTGAATCGTTGCATACGTGCTGTACCGTGTGTCGTGCGCGGGATTAGGCGAGCTGCAGCAGTAGGCCACCGGCGCTCGACGCCTCTGCGTCTCTTTTTCCCGGCTCCCGCGGCTCCGACCTACCGTAAAACGATGATCATCGATCTCTAGGACGCTCGATCGTTGCTGCAGGTGTTTTCACTCTCAGTTTCGCGGGGAACTGGCCCGGCCAGTTCAACCTTCTTCCGCTGTAACCTCTCGTCGCGAGAAAAAATCGCCAGGAACCTTCGAGTACCACCAGGAATCTTCAGGAATTTGCCACGTGCTCGTGTCATCATCTACCTGGATACTAGGCTGTTGTCACACCCTTGGCCCGTGTGAACTCGGCGAGAAGTATCGAAGAGGTCGAGACGTTGCATCGTGGCTCCGCCGATCTATCTTGCCCTCCCGAGGATCGATCGCGTGACGCGAGAAACAACTTTCGCGTCGGCAAATTGCCAGCTACCTCGCTAAATCCCCGTGAATCTACCGAGTATCTGGCTCCGAGACGTCTTCGTGCGATGGGATGTTTGCTCGAACAATGGGTGACGAATAACACACCGTGCAGGCATAATTTCACAATGATTATTCGATCGTGAAGCATTTACCTCTTCGTGGCAGCGGTTTATCGAACGACGATCGTATGATTTCTATCACGATTTTTACTCGAAGACGGAATTCACTTTTACAGAAGAGACAACCTCTCCATTCTATTCGAAACCCCTACATCCACGCAAGAATATCGTACCGCCTCGAAGAGGCGCGGCGCCCCGAGGAGCTCGTTTCGGAGCACCGCGACGAAACGACGCGCGGGCGGAATTCGCAATCGCCTCTGGAAGGAAAGATCCTCCGAGCAGTGCGGCCGACTATTCGAAAATAACGAGACCTTCGGTTCGAGGAAGCGCGAACAGTGTCTTCGCGCGGATACGAGCGGCTATAATTTAGTTGGCCCGTAATCTGAAATCGAGCCAGCGAGGATTACACGGTATTAGCATGCCGTCGGTGTCGGTTTCAATTTGCACGCCCAAGTGAATCAAGCGAAGAGTTTCGCTTGAAAAATATTTTTAAACGCGGGCCCCACTGGATCGGGATACGAGGAGAGTTTCGTTTGGTGCGCTACGATTACAGGGGGAGTAGCTGATGTCGGTGCGCAATGTTGCTACGATAATCTCGCGAAGTGATTGTTCGAGGATAACCGCGAATTACGGATACTGTTGCGACTGCGAAACCACCGCAGGGGTAGTTCGCTCCTCTTGAAGCTGTAGCGCAAATTAATTGCGAGGTAATCGCTGTAATTCGGAGCCGGTGTTGTTGATGTGGAAGAAACGTTTCCGCAGGACAGACGAGAGTATAAATAGTGGACTGGGGAAGATTACCTTGGAGGAGATTATTTCCGGACGTACCAGTTCGCGAGGGTTTATGGACTGAAGTGTATCCCAACAACGAACGTGGACTATTAAGCCGATAAGTAGGAGATGATATAGAAACCTCCAAATCGACATAAAACCGAGTTGAAGACTCTTACATTTAAAACCCTGCGTGTGCTATATAGTAAGCCAATGAGTACAATAAAATAATATAGAATCCACCAAATCGTCCTACAACCGATAAATGAAAGAAACTTGTTAGTTGTGTCAAATTCAGTCGCATCGGTTCAGAAGCATTTCTAGTCTCTCGAAATATTCGCACGCTAAAAGGACTTGTAACCATCGAATCCTACACTTCGAGGTCTTGAAATCGAAGCTACCCCAGTCTAGAGCATGAAACGGTTAACCATGGTCATCCACGAGCGGGTGGAAGAGTCCCGAAAGGAACCAGCGTGGCCCTCGGCCCGCGAGATCCCCTCGTAACGACGATGACGCGCGCCGAGTAGTTATTTCGGATGTACATCATCGAGGAAGATAGTGGGGACGACGGCGGTTGCCGTCTGATCTCCGTCCGTCAGTGCGTCGACGCTGACGGAGCGCTCGAGACGTCATGCGCGGAAAATCGGCGTCCCGACGAAGACGAGCGCGACAACGCTGGTCAGCTGGACGTCAAGTGCTTCCCACGTGTGGTCAAGACCTCCCACGTCCCGAAGAAACCCTCTCTCGAAGATAGACCCCGAGAATCGAAGAAAGATCAGCTCCCTAAGTCCAGTACTCGCGTTGACGCGAACGACAGAGTCGTCACTTCGGCCTCTCAGGGTCCAGAGGAGACCTCAGACAAAATTGTCGCGACGAACGACGATTTCGAGATCTCGATCGAGCTGGTGGAAGTGGTGGGCTGCAAAAGCACCTGCGACGACCAAGGATTCAAGACCACGGTGAACTTTCAGTACAACGACACCCTGACCAGATCCGTGAATTCCAAGCTTGGGAATGTCAAGGGTTTGAGGAGGAGCGTCTCCGCGCCTGGGAACGGGTCCTCCCAGACCTCGGACCACCAGGATATCCCCACGACCAAAGACACCGACTGCCAAAGCACCCCCAAGGACCGCAAGGATACCAAAGACCCCGTGTACGCGAAGAACCCAGCGAAGAGCGCGTCTTCCGGCAAGGCCGATGGCGGTCAGCCGGCGAGGTACCGCTCGAGGACGAGCAGGTCGCAGGAATTCGCGACGAAGACCGAGCAGTTGATCGCCAGGCGCGGACAGAGCCACCAAGACCCTGCTCGCCGAGCCAGGGCTTCCTCGTTCGTGATCGAGAGGAAGAGGTACCGCCAGGCTGCAATTACATCCTCGAGGTCCACGGAGGATCTGTCGAGGTGTTCCCCGAGCAACGAGACGGAGGTAGATGGAATGCGGAATTGCAACGCCGTGGCGGGCGTCGACGAGGACGAAGGTTGCGTCCTGATCGGGGTACGTTCCCTGGAGGAAGGCCTCCAGTTGCCTCTGATCCCGCGGCAGGACGACAGGTGCACCAGACGGGACAGAGAACGCGCGAGGATCCTGCGACGGAGGAGGATCAACGGAAGATCCGCGTCGGTGCCCAGAGTGAACGTGAGTCGAGATATTTAACATTGTCGAGTGTCTTTGAACGTGTTTACAATTTGTTGGGGAGGGGATATTCGTTGTTGTTCGTTTTAAAAAACCAGAGGTTACGTCAGAGAATTTTTCGTTGGTCTCTGTTACGTAAGGAATGCACCGACGTTTGGTTCTCCTGTAGGGATTTCGTTGATATACAGTCAGTCACATAAATATTCTCTGAGTGTACATGGCAGAAATTTGTTTAAATTAAATGGTAGGTTTGATGTTTCCAAATGTACGTTTGTATAAATATATTGATGTATATATATATATAAATACATACATGTACAAACTATTACATATTTATAATGAAAAATTCATTCGCTAATATCAGAACCATTATTTAATTTAGACAAACTTCTTCAATAGACATAGAGGTAGTACGAATATTTATGGGACTGACTGTAAGTAAAGTAGACATTAGTTTATTATAGTATCGGGTAAGAAATTTGTCTTCGATAGTAGCTGGAATTATAGGAATACATGATTGTTACGTCCTTTTAAAGAATTTAGAAGGATCGCCTTATTGTTATCGCAACAGATTGCGGATGCATTAAGACGCCCTGCACAAGAGAAGGACCGTGGAACGGAGCGATCCGCATGCAGATAGGACATTAAAACACGCCTATCGGTTTACGCGCCAAGTTATTGCTGTTCCTACCATTCGGAGTGCATCGTGCATTCTATTGCGCGAGTAAATCACGCCGTGGCATCAACCTGCTAAAATGCATCGCTTTGTGCACCCCCGCCGTCCCTCCGCGCGTCTCGCCGCGCGCGAGTCGACTGTCACGGATGCGATCGCGGCGTTCTTTAAGGTGCACCCACACGAACGGGTCGAACGACGGTGAAACGCCAACGTGGTATTTAGATGCGGACCGATCGCCTCTTGCGAAACACTCTCTTCGGGTATTTGCGTTGGCGAGTGCCTCGACCCGACCAAGAATTTACCTGGTGCGCCAGACGCGCGAGCGTGTTTTCTCCGCTCCACGCGCGGCTCCTACACGAAACGCGTAGTCGAATTGACGTGCATACGTGGGTGAATATGAATCGACCGGGTAGCCGAACATCGGTGCTCACTGGAACCTCATTGTTTACTGAAAAAGGGAGCTCCAGCGCGGGGAATCGCGCCATTTGGAACAGATGGCAGTTTGCTGGGTTCTGGAAGCTTTGTTCTTTGATTTGACTGACTTGGGGTGGTCTTTGCAGGCTGTAGCCTGTGTTTAGAGCGAGTGGATTGGGTGATAGACTGAGTCTTGAAGGTAGAAGTTAGTTGTAGATGTCGCTGGAAATTTATTGTTTATTGGAGGGAACCATGAGTAGATAAAGTTGTGTGATTTGGAGCAGATGGCGGTTGCTCAGACTTGGGATTTTTTCTTTTTTTCTCGGTTGATTGAAAGTGTACTTAAGATCCGATACAATTGTAGAATAATTCAGCATTAATCTAACAGTGTTTGAATCCTTGAATAATTGTAAACAGATCCTGTTACACATTAATAGTAGAATTAAATTAGAGTAAAAAAGTATAACAAATGGGTATCCAACTTCGGAGTCCCACGTTGAATTCCATAACTCCAGACCGGTTTCTAAATGACCCTCCACAGAGGTAATCCATTTTCATTCGAAAGTTTCGACTGTCAACCCAGTAGCCGTCATATTTTCCCCCAACTTTATCGTCATCTGTCTCCTTTGTTGAATAATTTATTTCGATCTTAGCTTTCCACCCAAAAACCTGGATTAGTCATTGGAGCCTTTTATGGATCTCTTCTCGAAGCCCAGCTACTCCGATGACAAAACGTTCAGGAACCTCTTTCACATACACCACATATAGAAATCTCGAATTGACCGGCCAAGCGGTACTTTTAGGTTTAAACGATCTTTCAGTGGTCGGACTATGTTTGGATGATTGTCTCGAGAGGACTCGCTTCTCAGGGAGCCCTGTCGACTCCTTAAGTGTTTTGGAAACGATGATATCTGAATTTCGTCACGTAGGGCCTGTGTTCTCGAGAGGTTACGTACCCTGAGCTGCATTCTCAACGGTTATTTACAAGCTGCTTGTCATAGACTCCCAACAAATTCACTTCTAAGATACATACACCGATATAGTTTCATCAATATTTACATCTATCTTGAAAAAAAAAAACATTTTTAGACCATTTCAAACCATTGTTAGACAACTACATACTTCCCCTAAGCACCATTAATAATGAAATAATTCGAAACAGAAGTTTGAAATACCTAACCCAGTTTGGTAGTTCAAGTGTTAATGGGGTTATACTTTGAGTAAACTCCTGAAGACCTTCCTCATTAATTGAACCATCGACTAATAAATCTTGCTATACTGCTTTCACGACTGCAAGGAATTGCTACTTTCCTCAACGAATTCACTCGAGTTTTCCAACGGAAAATTAGAATTTTATTCAGCTCTGCGACGATACTCAGGCATTTATATTAGATACCGTGAATGGTAGGTTGGTAGCAATGACAGCCGGTAAATCGACAGCTGGCGTTGCCTATTGAAAAACAATAAGCAGAACGCATTCCGTATCGCGAACAAGCTGACACGAGTTGCACGTGCGCCCAAAGTGCACAAGGATGATTAACGATTTGCTAACGACGCGTTAACGCGCGTTCGCTGATAACTCACGGGGCAAACATTTTAAAAACCTCCATAGATAAACGCCACTCCCGTGGCTTTGGTATAAAATGCATTACTTTCGGTTTTTAATCACTTAACGTCTCGAATATTTCAGTTTGTCTTCGCGCTCCAACATCGTCGCCAATTGTTGATAAAGAATCGATTTATGCTTGTTCGAATACAAAAGACACGCGAGCTTTTGTGTCGAGGATATACTTCTACGTTTTCATTAACCACAACGTCGTTTCTAATCATTCTTAATCGTTTGAGACAATCGCCTTGCTATAATTATTTAATTTTTTGAGAAGTTGTTTTTACGAATATAATGCTTCCTTTTCGACGCAACATTAATTTTCTTCTGACGTACAGGTATTCGTATATGTACCTTCGCACATATGAATAAAAAATAGATGCATTAACGTGCAACGACGATGCTCCTCAACAAATAATGTAAAAGAAAACGTAACGAGAGACATTAGGAGACTTCCGAGAAGGTGCTGATGGATAAGAGGTCGGATACCGTATTTAAATGCTGAGTATGCAGGAAGGGAGTCGTGCGTAATAGCTAGAGCAGATGCAGAAAGTGAGACTTGGAATTTATTTGCGCGATGATAAGGTATAGATAGAGGTGATTGCGAAGAATGGGACGGGCATTAGTGGAACGGTATGAGACATTAGGAAGGATCAGGTTGAAATTGTAAGCAGATATGGAGAATCTCGTAGACCGGGCAACAAAGGTCATCGAGGCGCTTAGCTCAACCAGAATCATCATAAACGACTGTTTTTAGTTAATCTTGATCGTACACAAAGCTAGATCGTTCCTAAGATAAGTTGGATACCTCTTGGAGTAGTTTGTCAGATTTTCCTGAGATTTAGAGACTTACCGATACTTCTCTAAATTAAAAACATTATTAATTGTATTACTATGGAAAGAATAATTCCTGTTGAATTAACAACAGGATATTTATGTATTAAACATTGAAAATTTAACTCTACAATCCTCTAAATAGGATAGCTCTACAAATACACATTTGTGTCCTACGTCTTACGATTTTATAAAATGTACTCAAACACTATGCTTAACGACGATTCATTGTATCTCAAAAATGGAGCCTCCAATTGTAATTCACAATGGTAATTTGCATGTTTTAGCTTGTCTATATACATAGACATATTTACCATTTTAGAAACAAAGTTGTCCCTCTTAATATCTGTAAATGCGTAACAAACCTAGTTTATATTTCTCGGCGAATCCCGCCGATGGGAATATCAGAAAAATTTATGCAAATTCCCGTACGAAATTGCTGGCCAGCGATCGCGGGAATGTTAATGGCCCACGGGGTGGTTCAGCGAGCCGAGGTAAATAATACCGAAGGCCTAGGACCGGTCTAGCGTTCCGATCCAGTTTGAAACCACTTTCGTTTTTTCCTGCGCGCCCCTGACGGCCGAAAGGGAACGATACGGTGTTTTTACAGCCGCGACAATGCAAGGCGTGGCGTCTCCTTTTTGCAGTGACACGACTGCGCTTACTTTCAAATCAAGGAAATCGGACAGCGGCTCTTAGTTACGAATGATCGAACGTGAAAGCCCGAAATTAATTTCTGCAGTTGTACTAATAAATTGTCGATCAATTTGATAAAGTGTCGAAATAGTTGAGAGAGTGAGAATTGTTTGCAGAATTATACCAGAAGACCATAGAACGTCATGCTTGGAATCACGTTTTATCCTAGGTATTGCACACTGAATCAAGGTTCTGACGAGTGCAATATTATCTGGGACACCGTGTATGATATCGTTTTACCAGAGTACAGGGAATCGTGTACGTTGATGAACTATTCTCGGCAATTCGTTGGGAACCGACTCGAATGGTTGCTTCTGAATTAATACAGTTTATGAAAAAATATTATGAAACATTCATGGGTGCTATTGAACGTGACTTGGTCAATGAATAATCGCGTCGACGTTAATGAAATTCGTTAATAATTCATGTGTGAATTCGTGCACGACTCGATCAATGAGTAATCGCTGCTGTAACAACGATCCTTCGATCGGAAGCTGACAGACCACCCGGATTAATTCGACTATGAACTCCATGTGGTGATTGCATCTGTTTGTTTTGCAATGACATCGTTTCGAATCACGCGGCTATCTATGCGCTGACAAATCGGTAAACAAATTCTTGCAAAAAATAATTGAGGACAGTTTAATTTCTTAGATATCGATCGATAAGGCGTGTCTACCAGGCGTACTTGTACATATTGGACTTTTCAAAGTAAATTTGTGGATCTGCACAACTTTTAGATATCTAACTACAATTACAATTTCCTTGGTGGAATTTAAACAAAATTGTTTGCTCAACATTTTCATTCCTTTTCTTTTATTTCTTCCCTGATTAGAAAGGAGTCAATGTTCTTACGTATGCTGGATTTACAATTCTATCAGAGGTCATTGGCTTCCCCCGTCCAGGAATTGAGGACTAATCGGGATTTCTTATCTTTTATCGTTTCACACGAACGAATCGCCACGAATCTGGCACAATTAACTATCGCAGTATCTAGTGTACGTGGACGGCTTCACGGTGCACTTATACGACATCTGACCTGAATATGTGTCGCTCGAGCAGCCGTTTTCGCGAAATAGATAAATCGCCTTCAATTTGAACTTAAGAGGATGTCCAAACACGCAATCTTTCGCCAATATTCTATTTATAATACAAAATTTGTGCCATAACCATTAAAAAAAAAAAAAAAAAAAAAAGAAAGTCGTTTGTGGCTTTTACCTTTTTTCCTTTAATATGGAACAACCCAACACGACGCGGAAGTGTCTCCGCAAACACTTTTATTGACGTAGGCGATGAAGTAGCTCGTGATAAGCGGAGTGCTTTCAATGGTGTCTGGGTGTGTATTTACAATTGAGACGATCTTTCTAAGGTGCAGCGCGCGGGCGTATCGAGGGTTGATAATGAGTAGCTCGAACGAATCCATGTGAAACGAGGGAAAGGGAGTAACTGTTGGAGGCAAACAGCTACAAGTTACGATACTCGAGTGGAAAGAGGCGTGTGACGTAACCGTGCCACCTATGCATTCCATTCTCGCCAGGTATTAGCCCCTTGGCGCCGTTACGATCGCACATGCACGTAAAAATGAGACTTATATCTTCAGTCTTTATTGCAAGTTCATTGCAACGTTTCGAACACATGTGGTTATTTTCCAGCGAAACATATAACTCTACGTTTAAATTCAATTTAATTTTAGCAGTAATTTAATTTAGTTATTTTAATTTGATAGTTTTATAATTAAAAATTAATGTCTTCAATGAATACTCACTCTGAATTTTCATTTCAATTTTTATTTTTCAAAGCACATGTCAAATGAATAAATTGTGAATACAAGAAAGTTTTGACTTGTCATTCACTATAATGTGATATTTTTTAAAAATTCATTTGACGAATTTAAACATTTCTTTAATCCTAATTTTGGAGGACTGATATATACGCCCTTCGCGGTCAGAGGGTTAAAGAACAAAACCCTGAAACCCACTTTGAGAAATTATTTATTAGTTTCTGATATCGACTCTTTCGATAGAGTTGCACAGACGTCTATGAACGTGACAGTTCTCGAGGAGACTAATTATTAGTCCCATCATAATCGAGTCGATTGCATCGGGATCGTAATCGTCAACTTTAGATTTCTCCGACGGTTCCGTTTCCGACGGAAGCAGCTTTCCCTCGGCGACACGCAACAGCCTTCGATATTTGTATTCGATGGAACATTTCAGTGTTGCGACAGGAGCTTTCTTATCGGGAAAAACGGATAACGAAGTCAAGATAACCAATTAAGGAAATGGGGTCCTGATACAATTTGTTTCTTGCTCTCCTTCCTTACAGATCGGAATTGCGATGATCGCATGTTATTATTATAAATTTGCCTGTGGTGTTTGCCATTGGCAATCCTTTCACATTAATATACCTCGGTAATACCAATAAAATTATGCGAAAGGGCAAGTATCCAGGAACATCAAATCCCAAAAAGAGTAAACAAGACGTCAGATAAATTTTTACCTGAATAAATGTCAAGCAAATTCGCTGATAAAGCTCGCTGTCCGTTAATTTGATCTGTTATCTACTCGAATAAAAATTTGCTAGTGTCTGGTTGCAAGTGTCCCGTCGTGAGCAGCAGCGTTCCTCGAACAAAAGATAGAAATCGAGCCTCGAGGACGCTGACGTTCGGAAACCCGCGACGTATCGAATCGTTCGCCTCGTCTTACCCGGTTCATCGCGATCATATACAGAGGAACTTCTTGGAAGCTATTGGTGCCAGAAGGTGGATCGTGCTCGGCGAGAAAAACAGTGCTAGATCGACGAAACGAAATGCTTTTGGTCGAAGAAATGTGCTCGAAGGAGCGAATGCGTGCATTTGTAGCGAGAATATTAGTTTTGTTGTGTCTATGCTAGAGATTCGAGATATTTTGATGGAAGAGCAAAGTATAGATCGTTTCAATACTTTGTTTCGTTCCACAAACTCGATAATTAAGAGAACAGAATTAACAGAATTTTCCAAGGAAAAATGATCACACAATTACTCCATTCGTTGTGAAATTACGACAGTAGATTTTATCATAGTTATGTCGATAGAGTTTCGTGGAAAATTGATGGGAAAGCGAAATCTAGATTCTATACAGTGATTTTTGCACTTTGCTCTCGATGTTTCGACATTTTGTTACGCTAACGCGATAATTAATATTAGAATTATTCATAGAAAATTTGCAACTCAAATTGATCTGCCAAGTCTTCTGTTTTAGTAATCACTGCAGAATAGGCGAACGTTTCTGATCCTGTTAGGTAACCTTCAAGTTCGACGAAAAAAATTATTGCAATCCTCAAATATACATAGAATCTGTATACATATGTGGTTAATTACAAAACTTTATATAAATCGTCTTTGTCGAAATAAAAATTTAGAATACCACCGTGTAGAAAAGAGAGATTAGATTTTATCATTTGTACCTACACACGTTGATTGATTTACAGTGCTTATGAAAGTTCACATTTTATAGTTTTCCACAGTGTCAGCACATCTGGCATTCCGAGTTGCCAGAACGAATGTGAGTGTCAGCACGACTGGCACTCCGAAGGGAAAAGATTAATATAAATTATGAGTTCTCCAGAGGAGTTAGTCGTTTGCTCAGCGTGAAACTGAATTTGCAAAATTTCCAACGTCGTTTGCTTTCGTCTAGACACTCCAAATAGAATTAAATTATTAAATTATTAGGTTGTTGTACATCACAGCTGCTTTTACGAAAAAAAAAACATATTAATGTTTCAAAATTGCTCAACTAATTCAAATGACTTCACATATTTACCATTACACAAAAATAAATAGAAACAAATTTAAACTTTCAAATGAGTCATAGTAAATACCATCTAACGATAAATTAACTCTTTGAGTGAATAACGTTAAAAAAAATCCTTACTACTTGATTCCTTCATCAAAAATTCAACGTGATTTGCTATTTTACATTACTTTTAACAAGAGCAGAGTGAAAAGTGACAAGTGTGTTTAAAGTGCAAAACAATGCTGGTGAGATTGTATAAGAAACTGGACACAATTTAATTTGCTGAAATTGAGAAGCACTTTCTTGTTGACAAGCGCAAGAAAGAAGTTTCTCTTTGAGAAACACTGTTGTGAATAGACTAAGAACAACTTTCTGGTCGTACTATCTTGCGACTTCCTGTATTCATTGATAAATACCGAACGACGTTTTATTAGGAGAGAGGTGATTAGGAAAACGGGAGAAAGTAGCAAAGTATTAGCAACTCGAAAGTCGTGTTTAGATTCCACGGACGAAAATCTTCGCGAATTGTACTGTATGTAGATGCAATCGATTATCGAAGAATCGAATCTTTCCTGGTGTAAGATCGTCTTTGTAATTACGTAGGGCTCAGATTAAATCTTCGTATTTCAAAGGCCAAGATCGACCTTAACCTCGGAGTAATTCAATCTTCGAACTGTGACCTCGAACTTTGAACTTCACGTCTGCATTGAAGTATCGATACTGTGGTATGTGCAGTGTAACAGTTAGTGGGTGAAATATTTATGTATGTACAACAAAGACTTATAATTATTCTTTGTTATCTTCCATTCGTTTTTTTATTGTATTTACAAAAGAATAACAACTTTGGGCAAACTATGGCTGATGAAATCTAACATAATATATTTCTAGATACCTATGTTATATTCAATTATTTATAGGAAAATAGGATACTTCGAATAGAATGAAAGAAAATACCTGTCCCAATAAATTTTCTAAAAAGTGACAGGAAGCCAATGACTGAAACGCGCGATACCTTCTGGTACAGTATGATAATGATAGTGGAAGCTGTGAAAATGGTTAAGTTCGATTGCTTTCGACAACAAAAATGTCTGATAAACGATCCTGAACGGAATTCGCGTTACGAGAGATCGCGATACAGTAAATACTATCTGGTAATTGGATCGTTGAATTAATTTTCATCGGTCGATGTTCGAACGTGATAAGGTTTCTCTTGTGGCGCGTGCAACTCGAAATTACATAATATGTATAGAAGGTATTTTCCTCGAACGGGAACAGGTGCTTCAATTTTATGCAAATCGGGCAATTAATATGTCTGCAACGAATGGAAGCGACCTGTTGGTGTAAATAGTGTACCGTGTAATATTATCAGGAACTGTGCCTCATATATATTGAATTTCGAATGAAGCACTGTTTCAGAAAAATCAACCACTACTTTCCATCCATGGATCATTTATCGACAAGTTATCCCACATTATTTCCACTTTGTTATTCGGCATATCCTCTTTTATATAGACTTCATTTTCGTTTACTCAAAGCTGATTTTACATATTTCACACACAGCTATAAAAATATCTTGAATAGGAAGTGACAATTTCTCAAATGTATAAAAAGTACCAAGAGAGACAACACTATTCGGTTCATTTGTTTTACCAGTAACTGCCTTTGTTTTATAAATAACGCCATCAGTGATGTAAATCTAATGCTGTGAGAAAAATGTGGTAATCTTTGGAACAGTTCGTGTAATACTTTTCTCATAGTATGGGATCTGCATCCTTGATGAACTTATTTATAGAACGAGTGCAGTTATCATAATAGTACGGTTTTTTTTGTCTTGTTTTGCTGGTGTTGATTTGATTTCCATCTTATTAGTACGATGTAACACGATTTTCTTAACCTCGTTTAACTCTTGAAAGTCTCTCGAAAGACTTTCTTCCTAAATAATATTAGACGAATGAAACCAGCCCTGGATAATCTAATCGAGGAATAATTTATTAGGAGACTCGATATTTTCTATACAAAAATATAAAAGAAGGAAAAGAAAAAGAAAGAAATACGACGAATAAAAATGTATGATTTCTTGTAAGATGAGTAGTTTCTTTCCTTATTTATGTGTGTTCGACACCTGGTAATAAGAACTTGCAGCGACGATGCTTCTCATAAATCCCATTAATCAGTGCGCTGCACCGTGATAGCAATCCGAGTTTCACGCGGCTTCGAGCAGCTGGTATACTCGAGCGATCTTTCGCACGATCTCCCGGATTTTTTCCCTCGAAACCCAGCGCGCTGCTTTTCCAGCCAGAAAAAGTGCGGCCAGCGGCGCAACGACCCAGTTTACGTAACGAAAGTGCATCGCTCCACGATTTTCCCGCAGAATCGACTTCCGAATTGGCTGGTAAAACAAGTGTCCACTTGATTCAGGCCTGTCCCGATAAGACTCGAACCTTGACTTCTTCTGATCACAGATACCGCCTAACTATTGTTCCATCAGGTTTCGTTTTTCTTTCCCCCGAGTTCCCAGTGTCATTGCCATTGACTATGAATTTGACAATGATTTATATATTCAAAATGCTGTTCTGAATATATGACCTGAAGTACACAAGTTAGGTTCTATTCGAAAGGTTATGGCTTGCAGTTGATCCTCTTTGGGGGTTCCAAATCCCACAAACGCTTTTAAGATACCAATCATCCTTAGTTAGAATTTTGCTAACACGAATCTATATGCACGAATACAAAATTATATATTTTTTTTAAAAAGATTGGTGTAACATAGTCCTACAAAAAATAATGTTGAAAAATGTATACTTTTTGTATCCACAAATTTCATACTCCCTATGCCACAATCATGTTTTCCTTTGACATATCAGCTTCTCTTCAGCGTGATCTAAAGTCCATTTTTGAACAAGTTTTCTTTTACGATTACATTACATTCACGGTTAACCAGGCGGCTGATATACACTAAGAGGAGTATATAATGCTCAATGCACTAAAGTGTAAACACGAAGAGGTAAAACGAAGGAGAGAAATTTCGTTTGAAACTCGAAAATAAACCGTAAACAAACCAACAGGCGCAGAACATTCAGTCAAGTAGTGACTGCTTGCCAGTTAATTGTAAATTTAGAAAGGCCCCCCCTCGCCCTGTTCACCCTTCACGGTCAGCGTGCTGTACACTCTCGGGTGTTTCCCTTTATTATTACATTCTGCGCGTTCGCTGACGGCTATTTCTAATTCAAGCCGGCGAACACAGGGGCTGTCGTTTCATCCCGGTGGTATTTATGCGTTCGAGATTCCTCTAAAAGGTACGCGGGGCATTTTCGTGGATAAACGATGGGTTGGGACACGGGGTTCGTCGGTTGGCGAACGGGGAGTCATTGCCTTTTGCTCGTATATATTTTTAGAGTCGCGGTTGGTCAACATTTTCTCTTTCCCAGCATCGCGACTCCCTTTCTACCCCTTCCTACATCGTATTTTCTTTCTCGGTGTCGTCTCTTTGCGCGCTCAGACGGCCGCAGCTGCCGCGGAATCGCGCGCATTTTAATTGCACAGATCACCGAGCTATTTCAAGGTAAACGCTGCCGTGAAGGGTGCAGCGAGCTTTCGATCCCAATCGGATGTGTTATTGTACCGTCAGATCGCTATGGAGATTGCTTTCATCCGCGTTCTGGGCGCTGTCCGTTAGGATCATCGTCCCTTGACGTTCACGTTTTTCATTGCATACAGTAAACCCTTCACTGCCTGCATTTTATTTTAGGCTGATAACAGGATGGTAAACAAACTTTTGTTTTCTTCGGGATATCAAACAAGCTCCTTTGTATCGTTATTGTTATTTAATGCGTACGGTCGATTGTCTCTGACAAGGGTTGTATTCAAGGTGGAAAGCTTCCTGTATTGTAATAATAATATAGAATTCTTAAAGGTAATGAAGTATGTATTCTTACGTACGTTTATTATGTGGAGAAATTTTTTAATTTATTTGACTTTAGCATGTTATAAAGAGAATACAAAATGTTACGAGATATTCAGAGCTTACATGAGGTACGTCAATCGTTATCAATGGTCACTAGTTGTGAGTGGGATCTAAATTTCGTAGCCGAAAGCTTTAAAAAAAAATAAAAACATGCTTACAGCGACTGTATCTCTTATAAACTACTTCCTAGCTTTTCCATGATTCTAGCCTGTCCCCCAACCTATATTTTGATAATTTCCTAACAATTTTGTTATAAATGAAATCTGTATCTCAATGTCGAGAGCTTTATACAAAAAAAAAAAATATGTATCTTCTATAGTATCTCCTAATGACTATTTTCTAGCTTTCACGGTCCATGTCATAATCCAACCCCCGATGCATCCCCCAACTCATCCTTTGATCCTTGAACGAGAGTTGAGAAACTTCGCAGATTCGATAAGTTTCAAGGAATTCCCAAGGTCTTCGCCATTAAGTTATTGGATCGCGTCTCGATGTGGATCACGATAAAAAATCCTGCAATTCATCCGAGAGTTCTTGCTAGGGTATTATTCGCCCCTGGCGGTGGTCTATGATTAACGAACGACTCGCGACTCGGCGCCACGAGGGAGAACCGTACGCGATATACTCGTTCCAGGAGAAAAATATTTTCCCCGGGTAATTTATTTCTAGCGCGTGAACACTTCCACGTGGGGCTCGCGAAAAAACGCCGGAATATTCGCATCTCAATTTCTCTATGTACGCGAACGTCCGCAAAATCTGCATAAAAATATGGATACGAGCAGGCAAAATCGGAGTAAGTCTGCTCTAGATAGAGTTATAACCTCCAACGCAAGCATCGTGCTACTTACTTTCATTATCGGCGCTCTGACTTCCTCCGGTTCCGCGGAGGAATTTTTTATATCCACGTTGTATCATTGTTGCGGAATGATAAACATCTGCCGTGTCGTCACACGACATACTAGTTATGCAAAATAAAAACGCGGGAGACCTCGAGTGATGCTTTCCAGCCTTTTTCACGTTGCGTCACAATTAAGAGCGGTTAACGTTTAGACAGCACACTTTTTCAAATGGAGAAATTTTACAGGAATTTGTATTTGTATTCGCTGTTTTCGAAGTTTAGAGCGTTTAGATATCAGAGCGTTTATAGAATTAAATGAAACTTCGATTAATAAAATGTCGCTGTATATTTTGTTTTATTGAAATCACAAACACATCTTTGTACGAGTATGTATAAAATGACGTTGAATTTCTGTTTGGTTCTACAGTTCTTAAAATCAACAATGTAGTATTGTCTAACAAGTCATGAATTTATTCATTGACAAACCAGTATTGTAATCTTTTACGATTATTACTTCCTTCTAGGACACTCGTTTGTCAGCGAATAAACGCATTCCTTGTTAAACCACAGTACATGGTTGAATAAAATTTTAATTCCAATAAGGTATTTCTGGCTGCTTATCTATCATAACGGTTTTGTTTGCAATGTTACTTCAACGGTTACAAGAAATCTCTGTATGATCTCCATGTAATAGACACTCCTTTGCAACCAAGTCCCTCCCATTAATTTATCACAAACTCTACCCACACCAATGCACCACGTCTCACTTGTTAAACATCACATGCATTTCCTATTTTTATTTCTGTACTCTTCCTGTCTACCTTATCTGAAAAAGACTCGAGTCCCAGCATCGATAACTCCTCGTACAGCTCTCCTTGAGGCCTAGCACGCGAGGAATGTCCAAGATACAGACTACAGCAATTTTCACGAGATAACACGCGCTATCTGTAACCAGTTTCGCGTGCAACTGCTTCGAAATTATTTCACGCCAGTCCCATTGGCAAACACTTACATCTACCGAGAGTATAAACATTCTCGTCGCTGTAAAAACGAACGTGCAAAGATCCTGGTTGCAAAGGACCGTGCAATCTCGCTGACAAACGCAAAGCCACCGCGGATCCATCGATCTCCCACGGATAATCGGCGCGCACGTGAACGTGGCGAATTAAGATCACGTTAAGAGGCGCGCCACACCGCCGGGGCCGATTTCATTTGCAATCTCGTTAGCATTAAATCGAATACACTCGTAACCATTAGGCGTCGCCTAACGAGCCCGCGAGGTACGGACTGCACGCGGACGGCCGCGTGGAAAACAAGTGCGAGCCAAAGCTTATTAAAATTCATGTTCAATTTGCCGGGTACGTGGGATTGCGCAATAGGCTGTCGTGCAAGTATCCAGCAAGGGTCCGTCGATTATCCTTCCGCACAATCTCCTTGGTCGAGCCGGCCTTTCGCTTTCCATCGCGCTGACGAGGAACTTTTCGTCCAACTTCTGCCATTAATTCATGGCACAAGTTTGCGGATACCTCGGAATTTTCAACTATGCGAGAGTAGCTTCGCTTCCACCATTAACCTTTTCACTGATGAATTATTCAGTAGCGCGAGGCGCCAATATCTTCAGTTTCACATTTTATTTTTCAGTGCTTATTTGGACATTCATTGAAGAGGTAAAGAATGTTACAAACTTTGTAGAATTGTTCATTAAATTAAGAAATTATACGTCGCTTGTGTTTTTCTTTCTCGAGAACAGCATTGAAAAGGTTAAGCTTATCAAATGGTCAACGTCTGTTGGAATATTCCGAGAGTATAGCAACGCAGGAATTTTACGTTTGAGCGAAATGCACAAAGTGAGCAGGACGCGTGTGAGCCAAACCTGCTTCGTCACTAATTACAAGATGAGTCAAGGAATTCCATGTAGTTTTTTAATTACCAGATTGCTTTGTTTATATGTTGACGAAGCAGTTCGTTGCTGACGGTCAGATTCTAGACACTGGACAGATAATGAATGGGTCGAATCAAGAATCAATTGAACCATCCTATACCTTCGCCAAACGGCAATTACCTACGTGTATTACCTGTCAAATTATTTAAACAGTAGTTAATCTTGCTTAACGCATAGGTTCTAAAGAGCCAAGTGCTCGGAAAGAGATCAGCTCCATACTTAAAAGTTTATCATCAATTGCTAGAATTGATGAATACAAAGAACTTTCAAGTGCTACTTGTGAATTAAAAAAGTGATCAGAAAATTAGGTCTTCCATTCACTTTGCTTCCATGGCAATTTTCAAAACATTCCTCGGCAAAATAATGCAGAGTCTCGGCTAGACGATCGAACCTTTGACGTCGATTACAAAACATTACACAAAGCTTATTACTCGCATGCTAGCTGGAGGCTAAAAGTGCTTGTTTTCTTAGCGACCTTCGATAAATATTGTACTCGTGACAGGACGGGTACTGAAAGGTGCTGAAAGTTCTCTTTTAGTCTCGAACTAACCCTCCCCTCGAGAACGCCCTGGACAAACACCACGGTAGACTATAATTAACGTTTACGAATCGACCCATAAACGAGGACGAACGTCCATCATCATTCATCTTCATCAGTCACCGTGACATAATTTGCTCGATATTCTTTCGTTTCAAAGAATCGCGTCCCTTCGGGGTAAATAACGCCTCCGATCCGTGCATTAACCCCTTCATTTTCAAAGTGTCGTTCATTGTATTTGCTAGTCGTATTAGGCTTATTAGGAAAGTAGGTTTTACACGCGGTGTAAAAGCAATTATGTTATTGTTTTTGACCATGCATTGATCATTTTCGGGTCCAAAGGAACAGTACTTAATTCATCTATGATTAAATGAAAATGATACTTCTTCCTTTCTTCTTCCTTCTAAATTAACTTAAGTATAGGTGAACTATACAATTTTTGTTATAACGGAAGGTAAAGAAAGTTGAAAACGTTTATGTAGTATATGGAAACTTCGGTTACAGCCAATTAATGATTCTTGATTCGTACATTGTAATTTTTTTTACAATTACAAGAGTGTATTATTAACTCAGTGTTTATTCATTTTATGTATTATTCTTTAAGATTCAAGGATATAGTTGCAACCATATTCAGTCTTGAAATCAATTTACATTACATTCTTCTTTCAAATTTCTTTGTCAATCCCATTACACATGAGATTTGACAGATGCGCAGAAGAAAAGTGAAATAATGCTGCAAGATTGGGGACGAAGAAGTTGAGTTCCAACGCGTTCCTGAGCGACGCTCAGTAATTGTTCGCAGATGGGCAGGACACTCGCGACTCTCCGTCCTGGTTCGTGCAAAAGGACAACCATAACCTTTTCGTGGCGTACCACCGCGACGAATTCCCCTTAATTCGATGTATTTTTAGCGGTGACGGTGGTGGAACGCTCGTGATTTTGCCTGGATTCTTTGGCAGGGGGTTCGCGGCGCAGCTGGAGCTTCTTCATATTGATGAGAAGTAATTGTCTTCTCATCTCGATGCCTCAGGAAGGTGAAGTAATTCTGAAATCGCTACAATTGGATTCGATAAATAGTCTTCTCAGGTTTTCTTTGACAGATGAAGTTGAAACAGGTACTTGGGTGTTGATCCTTTTGTTGCAAAAGGTCGCAGGTGAAATCTACATTCACGATTCATGACTTGACCATTTGAGGCTTAACCTTTTCACTGCTGTCCTCGAGGATACTTAAGTAACTCAAGTAATCGTATCAAAATCATGCGAAATGCTCACGTCGATTAAACACCAGTTATGTATTATTTTCCAAGTTATTCTTGATGGTTCAACAAACAGATGTTTCAAACAAAAATCTATTGATATCGAGTCAAGAAATTATTAGAGTAAACAGAACCCTCGAAGATATCTTTTTTCCACGCAAAACTAAAGTCATCCTGTGTCCTTTATAGCACTCCGCTCCAAAATACCACACATTTTTCTTTTCGTGTTCTTAAATGAGAACAACAAATAAAACAGGTGCATACCACCACGACTAAAAGGGTTGAAAAGTGAAAGGTTACACACCGAAAGACCTTGCAAGCATCGGAAAATCCCGAATGGTGCACGCGACGACCGTCTACGGCTGAGCTTGCGGTTCTCCCTGTTGACACCTCGCGCGCGAAGACACGATACGATCTCCTAACCGCTGTTCCACATATCAAACGTTCAACGTCAGATATCCTGGTCGACGTGGCTCGCGCAACGATCGTGGGTCGATCGACCGCGTGCATTTATTATCGCGACCGTCACGATAATCGGCAGATAACAGGATCGCCCACATGTCGCGCGCGGCGACAGGAATGCCGCGACATGTACACCTAACCCTCCTTTAACGCGGTGGTTAGGTCCCTGGAAAATCTCATGAGGTGTCATACCAAACCACAGACTAGCATAGAGAGAGGGAAAAGGTTGCAAAAGCTACCAGAAATAAATAGTCATTACTTTTCGATCTGTTCAGGAAAATCCTTTTGAATCAGCTTCAGCGAAACTCTGTATTTACATTTGTATTTTGTATTTTTATATTTTTGTACTTTTTTTTTGTAAAAAACTGATCCGTTTTGCTACTTTCGTCGCGATTCTATTTTATTCTCTCTAATTTAATCTTGAACATTTACTTTTCTTTAATCGCCCCAAACAATACTTGATGACTTTGTTCATTTTATCACTATTGAACACTCGATCTAACAAATGTAATTGAGAATCAACAGAAATTCCACCTATTTATGTCAACATTTCTCAATTTCGATACGTCCAAAGCCAAACATTCCATTCATTCCAAACATTACATTTCAAATTCCAATTTTTATGTCCATTTTATTCCCCACTCGAAATTTATATTCAGATAAGCTTCCCTCCATCTCCGATCGATGCCTCGACGCCCCCGTTCGTTATGGCCTCGTTGACACGCCTACGAGACACGTAAAAATGTATGACATCATGCCCGAGCGTGGACCATTGCCAAAAGGAACGAATTTTTCAGCGGTGCGCCACAGAGACGCTTCTAATTATTCTTCTTTTTCCGCATGGAAGTAGCGGTCGTTTTTTTTCAACGGGTTAGGTGATTCACGCCAGCTGAATTCGAGCGACTAAACGAGTGTTTGCGAAGTAGCATAAGGACTGGGGTCCTGATAAAGTTCCATGACTCAAGACGCGCGCGGCTCGCTGGTCGGAAAAATATTTGCACAGTTCGTACTCGCATACCTCGCGTCACGTGGACAATACTCATTAGCATGAGCATGCGCAAGGAAAGAGGAAAGGATACGCTTAGAGGAAAAATAATTTTTCCTAAATAATACATCAATTTTAAATACATCATTGTTAACCCCCATCTCCTACAATAATCGAGACACGACAGTATACGATAGTATCAGTAAAATACTGACTCGAGGGAAATTATTTTGAACAATGAAGATAAATCCGTTGGACTCGGGTCTTGAGATCTTATTGCAGCTTCATTCGGGGAAGAACATTTTCCTTGTTCTCGGGTTCTATGCTTAATTTTCTCTGTATTTACAACCGACGTGTCATTAATCGTCCCATATACAGTAACATCCCTCCTCAGTCGCCAACGGTACGTTCACAGGACATTCCATCCTCCGTCCTGGTTTCTAAATCGATACATTAACGCACAACCATCGCGCGATTAATCATCGCGTATAACTTGACTAAAAAATATCTTCCTCCCTCGTGGGTATTCTTTACAGCTGTCGAAGCTGCCTCCTAAGGACATTCTGTTCCTTGTTCTGGTGTCCACCATTGACACGCGGCGCGCAACTAATCGTCTCGCACGTCACGACACAAAAATTAAGTCTCGTATCTGTCTCCCTTCTCGGTGCAAGCCTGTCTGAACTTTCGACAGCGTAGCGTCGATTCTGCCTCGCGATCCTGCAATATCTCACCGTCAGCGTTGTTCCTCGTCAGAGAACTTTTCCTCTCGGCGGCAGATACAATCGATCCTCGGCCATAAGCCTCGCGCAATGATTAATCCGTGGACAGCTCCCAGCGAAACTTGGGAAACGTGTACGCGCCCGTTGGCGTCGTGCACGCGTTAACAGCGCGTGCAGCGTTGCATACGGATGCATTCCACGTGACAAAGTGCACTCCGGCTGGTCGTTTCTATCGCGACGCGTTCCCACCGCGAGGGCCATTATTTTTAGACGAAGGACCCATCCGCACGGGGACGAAGAAGAAGAGGACGTTTTTCAGGGTAAATGTTCCCTCGGACTGTCGGACGATATCGGTATTCCGAGGACGGGCTCGAAGGCCTTCTGAAGACCACGTGACTCGATTCCGAAACTTCGAAGCCGAAGAGGGGCCACAGGGCTCGGCCAGACGCAGGGTTGGGTCAGGATTAGTAGTCTAATGACGACACTTCTGACATACTTGGGAGAAACGCGACACGGAGCCTTTGGAATTGACTGAAGCTCGAATCGTTCCATTTAATGGTTCCCGATGTATACAGGATGAGGCATCAGTCAGCTTTTAATATCTACTACAATCATTTAACCTTTCATGGGGCGAATTTTCAAGTCCGCAAACACCTTGCAAGGGTTAATTAATTAGTTTGATATTTCAAGTCGATGGTGCTACCAATCACCATAAATATTGTTAGTGGTTATCAGAAACATTATATAATTAAGATGTATACATCATCTTGCGAAGAAACTAAAATTATTTGGTAAAATAGTACCATTTGAACCTCGACTTATTAACATGTGATTTGAAAGTTACACGGGCTCATACATTGGTAATAATTCCCAAAATTCCAATGCTTTCAATGCATCCAGTTAGATTAATAGAAATTGTACGACAGTTGGTTTCTCCAGTCACGTCACAGTGGAAAAGTATTTTTTAGGTCCACGATTGTCGATTCGGGTCATGCGCGGATCGTTGTTTTCGGGGTTTGGAAAGGGGATTCTTTTAAACGGCGCGATGTCCAAGTAGCCCGGGGAGTGTTCGGGTGTTTGAACTGTCAGGAATGCACTCGTATGGTAGAAATTGAGGATCTGTTCTCTACGAACGATCGAACCGCGCTAGTTAAAATGCGGCCTCGCGTGCGTCGCGGTTATCGTCGTTTACACAAGGCCGTGAAACGGAATACGAGCAAACACGCAAATGGCAGAGGCAACAAATGGGACGATTTCGCGTCGGTACACGGTAAGCTTCGATTTGAATGAGAATGGTCCAGCCAGGATATGCATTTGACGCGGTCTCGGCGTATTTGAATACTTACCAGGCAGGCGGAATTGAATATCAGCAAATAACCGAGCCGTGACGTGTTTGGATAACGTGTAATCTGCTGTCGGATCGCTCTTCCGTGAGGAATCGTCGTCTTATGTAAACTATTATGTAAAATTAAGCAATCATATGGATCGTTCCTTTGTATGAAATAATCGTTTGCGAACAATGTCACTCTAGGCATTATAGGTCTTTAACCCGTCGAGGAAACGAAGTATTTGTGCAAATTTCATTGTAACCTGTCTTCGTAGCTAGTAAATTGCAAAACGATCCTACTTCGAGTTTGGAGCAACTTTTTATCGCAAATGCAAATATTTATCGAGATTGTTTAAACAGGTCAATTATAGTGGTTGTTGCGAGAATGCCTGTGTCTTTAACAGCGCGTGAGTGATTTATCGAGCGCGGTGAATGGAGTTTTCACTAAATACCACGTGTAGCACGAAAATGTAACGCTGGTTCAATTTGAAGAAGAGAACTAAACAATATGACCATATTTAAGTATTATATCATCGAACAAAAGTACGCAATTTTTATATTTAAAATAAATCTAACGCGACTCGAATTATTTTATTATTTTTTTCACAGGCATAGATCAAGTTTAAAAATGTATCTTTTAATTTGCCGATGATAGATATCCAACACGTATTCAATTATTTTGTTAGTTTCACTTTTCAACGAGTTCGTGAAAGTAATTATTCTTCGCGGAGATTGTATTAACACTGTATTTTTAATCCGGCGTGCAACTTTTATTTACTCCTGCTTGTACAAATGTAAGACGCCTCGAAGACACGTAGAGAAAATGTCCATTCATGAAAGCTTCGTACCATTCTCTTTGTAATGCTAAAGAACATTTAAATGAGACCTGGCTCTCCAAGACTTCTGCATTCTTCTGCAACAACTTGCTTTTTGCTAAAGAAACACAAGAGTTACAGAAAGTAGTCGATGAAGAAAGCATGTTGTGTGGAAAATGCAAAGAGAAATTGGACTTAATATCTGTTAAGATTCATTTTACGTAAATGGTCATTGAATCAAATTGAAATGAAATATTATACTTCGTTGGCATTAATTACATCTGTTTAACAAATGTGCAACGTTTATAACTAAAGAAAAATATAATAATTTTAAGAAAGCCTAGGAAAGTTGGACAGTAGTTGAGATTTAAATTAATTGTTACGAACCCTCGTGAAAATTAAAATTAAGCCGTCAAAGAGCATACCATTCGATAGAACCTTGCGCGTGTGTTATCAGGTTTAAATCGCCCGGTGCAGTTCTGGTCATAAATTAAACTGGAAAAAAATGTGACACCAGATCGTGAACTTGCGAATGGTGTGCTTGCCTCTCGCATCAATCAGCATACGATGAATTTCAATTGCACTCAGCCAGCGAAAGACACGGGTCGTTGAACCTCGTAGGTACTTATTATTATTATATCCAGAGTGAAGCCGCGGTGTAATTGGTAACGGTGACGAAAGGCTGGTTCCGTTTGATGTTATTGCCAAAATGTGCAACGAAGACCATAAAACCAGCAGGTAAAACGACTTCGATGAACGTTCGATGCGGTTATTAATGGTTATTAATGCGGTTATTAGCGCAGAATGCGGTATGATTGCTCGTGAGATGCAGTGGCAACTATATATACTGGTCTATACTTTACAGTTACGTGATAACGCGTTCAGGACGAGCAACTCGACCAGAATAATAAGTAGGCGCTCGACTATTTCATTCGTATTCATTTTTGCGAACGCATCGGGTCGTTTCTCTATTGGATTGTACGTTAGCCATTTAATCTTCTTCAGAACCAGTGATTATTTCACGGTGTACCTTTCATTTTAGTTTTTTAGGTAAACATGATATTTCTTTAATCACTTATACTTATCACGAGAAGTTTTATATTGTTACATTTAAGAAAAGAAATTCAGAATGCCACAGTGCCACATAAAAATTGATAAAAGAGAAGACCTTAATGGAATGTCGAAACATTTAATAAAAATAATGCAATGTTTCAACTAACTCCTTATTTTCAAACTTCACTCGCAGAAGTTTGTACTTGGTAGAAACGACGATTTAATTTCGTGACTTGTGTTTCCTTTAATAAGTCCGTAGAATCCGTCTTGAATCTTTCAGAATCTAATTAAGAAACGGGAAATAGTGTTTGCCAATCCGATATTAAAATTAACCTGCGGATTGATCCGTAATTTCTTCGTCGGTTGCGCCGTTATTCAACGTTCGGAGTGAACTGCTTTCTTCGCGCGATTACGTAAACCGCGGCAATGTTTAATTGCATTGTAGCCCCAACGTTGGGTAACATTCTTTGACTTTCCACCAGCCCGTATGTAATCTTTGACATTCAACAGCTCGGTTGTTGCTCGAGACGTAAGCAGGTTATCTATACAAATGGGGGTTTCTTAAATGCTTGCCCCTCGAAGGAAAAGAGGTGACTTCAATTCGAACCACCCAATGGTTCTCGAGTATGTATTTAAGCCTCTGCAACCTTAACGTGAGAAATTTGTTTATCACGGTACAGAAGTGCCTTTTAACGGCAGACTGGGTAAATAGAGTCGGTTAGAAGATAACAGTACAGTGTGAAACGATAACGAGATATACGAAAAATGTGAATGCAGAATTGTGCGAGTCTCTTGCATGTTCTTTTCCTGCTTACTAAATCAATGTATCGATGTGTATTAAATAGAAATTAATTATTTAATCTCCAAAAACTCACACCAGTGTCTTTGTCGTTAATGATTTTAATTTTTAGATACCTATCTCAATTTTGATATCTACTATCAATTGTGTCAATACAACAGCCTAATTCGCTTAATATGAATTTTTCTTGCATTTGTTTCATACTTAAAAGTATTAACTACTTTATAATGTATAAATCACGTGCGATTGCTTTTCGATGTACTACTGTATCGGTGAGGGAACCAGGTATCGCTCTATTCACCTGTAATTTGAATAACGTTTATGCCAACAGACCCTCCTACTTACCAGAGCAAACAGAAGGATAGGTTCCGCGATCGGTAACCTTTTTACCAAATAAAACGTGAATGTCTTCGCGTGAACGTAGAGTCACGCGCGACCAAAACTGGAGCAACGGCTCGAAATGCCTGCGCTCCAGCGTTTCTCGACGTCGATACTTATTCGACGTTGAAAAAAAGGCGAGTCTGCACCATAGAATCTCATTTCCAATCGATATAATTAAAGAACCATACCCTTTTATGACACAATAGAATAGAAAAACATTTTTCTTTATAAAATGATAATTTTAACTCTTGCAAACAATTTAGAGACGATTCCCTTAAAAAAAAAAAAATATGATTTATTGACGCTGGAATGTGCTTGGAGATTACAAATTACACAGTCTCGAAGTCGAACAGACGTGCAGAGGCATTCGCCGGCGCTAGTCAGCGTCCCTTTCGATTTGCGCAATCGACTTGCGCACGTCTGCGCCTTTTTCAGAGAGAAACGTGGAATTCTTGTCACCAGAGAGTTCGGACGACGATTGCACCGGTCGATTGAGAAATTATCGCGATCGGAGACATGGGGAGATGGAAAGTTGATTGTTTTTCGATTGGTTGGCCGCTGTAACGGGTTGGAGTTGCGAAAGGGTTGCGGAGAAATGTGGTCGTGTTCGTTGTGACATTCCTTCAAAGTATCGAGAAATTCCTTAATGTTGGGAAATATTTTTGAGACCACTTTCATGTCTCTAAAAAGGTAAAAGGAGAATTCTTGATATTTATAACGTTTGTTACATCCCGTTATGATTTCTCTTCGAAAAAATATCTAATTCTTTTATGTAATTTAAATTGTTCTTTTTTTTTTTAATTGAGCTGTATACTTCCTTCGTAGTGTGAAGATCTTGAAGATTGCCTTAACTCAATTTCCTCCACCCAAAGTTTGTCAAAAGTGCTTCAAAGTTCACAATCGTTCTACTCTAATTCTGCACCCAAGCCTTTGAAAACCGACTCCCCTATAATTTTCATGTTCGGTAACCAACTTGGTCTCGACAGCCCTGCAATTACCTGGACAATTGCCCCGGGTCTTATTTACACTCGAGGAAACCGAATCAAATCCATCCCAATGGGGTCGGAATTGGAGAAACAATTACAAGTTTCATCATTGAAACTCGGAGACGAAATTGGTTTCATTGATCAGCTTAACCCTCTTCTGAATCCACCCGAGCCCGAAGCTTCGGTGCTCCCTGCGAAGGTAAGGATTGGACGATACGATCTGATCGAATGTCGCGTCTTTGATCCGAGAGGACCAGGTGCGTGGACAATCGCTGGCCATTAATGTCAATGAAACTCGAGTGGCAACACTCGAATCTGATTTTCGTGGCTGGTCCTTTCACGAGGGCACTGCCGTCGAGCTTCTTGTGCCTTTGATGCGTCCATTGCTGGACCCATGGAAATTAAATGAAAGGGGAGGACTGTCGATTAAAGCGACAAACCCCTCTAATTCGCCCATATGTTCTGATGTGTGATTCGCACGCTACAAAGTGCGCCTCTGTCATCGAGACTCTTTCGTTTAGACACGTTATTCGAACGGAAGGCGATCTCGACGTACCGACTCTTTTATTAGAATTAATTTATTTGAGAATTCATTTCAGAGCGAGTTTGAACCCTTTGTTTAATCAGTGACAATTATGGTTCTAAGCCTTCGTGTACTTTCTCGATTTAATAATCGAACAAAGTAACTTAACCTTAGACTATTAGAACGTTCTATTATGATTCTTGACGTAAAAGTAAATTGGTAATGTGAAATAGAATTTTTATGCACGAGGCTACTTTTTGGAGGAAATCGATTTGGATGTTCGTTTGGAGCACGTGCAACCCGTTACGTTTGGACTATTGTGTCTATTTTTTACTCATTGCTACAACTTGCACTTCTATACATCACTGGTAACATTCTCTATTTACTGATGATCTTACTATCCTGCAACTAGTAACAACCAGCTCCAGCAGATAATACAGTAGCACGCGTGCCCCAAAAATGTTCAAAGTGGATTCACTCGAAAACGAAATCTCCTACGAAAAAATCGTATTCTTCAATTCCGATTTATTCTTGACCAAAGAAACACCCATACCATAAGTCTCCTGTCCTATCTATTTCATATTTACTCTTCACGTCTCGACACATTTTTCATTTCCCTCCTTTCTCGATTTCTCTTCTGACTGTATCTCTTCGCGCAGATAGATTTAGATGTGATTTCGCGGCACTGGGAATAGGATTGCGTGCCGGTGGCAAGACCACCGACCTATAAGTTCATGGATCGCGATCACTCTTATTTCGAGCGTGCAGGATTAAGCAGCTGCAGCTGCGGACTTTCACGCCGAAGAAAGAACACATTTTCCGGGCCGTTCGATAGCTGAGCACCGCAATGGCACTGGGAGCGACAGATGCGGGGTTCCTTTATGCCACGGCCTATGGCGCTTTGTGGTCACGTTAGTTCTCTCGTGAATGACAAACATTTTACAGGGTCGTTAAATCACGCGCGTGGTCGTCTCGCCGTTTTGTGGCGTTTAAAAACGGGAATGCGCGTTTCGCCAGCGAATAGTTGAAAGGGAAGTTATGACCTTCGATGATGACCAGAAATAATTGTCTTCGTTGGAACGTCTGAAAGGACTGCGTTGGCTGCTGGGGCAATAGACGCGTTAAGTCGTGTATTTTAGAACCCTAAAAGAAGCCTTTCTGAATTTTTTACTGAGATACTGTTGACAATAGGTCTCTTAAACTTAGCATATTTATTTATAGAGCTGTGAAGAAATGTATATAAATTTTTTCATATAGGGACAAGAATTTCTATTACAGATGGAATACGATTTATGAAAATTGTTGAAATGACACTTTACAGAAAAATAGCGAAATTTAAAAGAATTTTTTTAAATATAGATAGAGTAATAAAAATTCATCGAGTCGAGTGTCTAGAGTGGATTAATCGAAAATCTTCCGATCGAAAGCGTTCCCGCTTTTTCCACGGCATAGTTAGCTGGAATCGATGTATCGTGACTTACGAAACCTTCACCAGTTTCACAAACGCGGACTAGATCATGGGATCTATTACTGCGGGAGTAGAAATCCAGCGATATGTTCGCTCGCGATTATCCATTGGGTAGTTATAGTGCTTCTTCCATAGAAATGTTGTTTATGTTATCAAGGTTCATCGTCGTCGATTTTATTCGCGGCAATTGACCCGATTTCAGAAGATTGTATGCTCCATGTTTAAACTTTCTAGTACCGAAGTTTTTAATACTCCTCTACAATCTACTGGGAAGTAATGACCCATAAGAAATTATGCATAATATCTACGTAAATTTAATTAATCAGACTCTAAACTTGGGATCAGTGAAGATCAGATTCGTCCAGATTTAATGCAAAATGTTTGTGGCCTTGTCTAGATTTTCCCATATTTTATCTGAGAATCGTTTAATTTATTTCTAGAATAAACTAATTACTATTCCAAAATATTTCCATATGAGTCGGTATTATTTGTAAATAAAAATGTTCCATACATTTGGAACAAACGTGCAAGGACACACAAAGTAGAGAAAAAGGAAAATGGGCTGGAGAGGAATGCGTAACCACGAAAGGTGCGTCTTTTACTCTTCAATCTATCGTAAATCGCATGTGGTGCGCGAACTTCTCCGTAATGGTTCAGAAAGTGTAACCGCACTCGTGGTTTGTACCTGCACCGAGAACTCGAATTGTCATTCAACCTGCGAGAATACCTGTCGAACTTCTGCAGGCAACCTTCTATGGCGAAGAGTATACCTGCAGACTTGCTAACATAAATTTAAAACGAAAAATAATACAACATAAATTATGTTTAATGAAACTTAAATTCGTTCGAGATGCGACAACAAATTCATTGGCTCCAATTAAAGAACGAGGAATATTATACTAACGAATATAAAATTTTATAGCGAACAGGAGCTACTTCTTTATTGGATAATTGACCTCCACAAAAACGAGGTGATATCAAAATTCATTATCAAATCGTTAAAACGCAAAACGCTCGTATTACATCTAATAAATCTGTTAGATCACCGATAAATTACCTAGTTATAGCATATCACAAAGTATACCAAGCCACCAAACCGCAACGCTCTCGTGATCGCGATAAATGTGGATCGTAAATGAATATCTATGATCCAGTTCGTGGAATCCTCTCGACTATCGTTTGTGTTCGCACAGTAGCCGCGGCTCGTGCATTCTAATAAATCGTTTAATAAAACGGAGCTGCTGTATCGCGATCAATCGATCTGCTTTGATTCGCCTTGATCCCCCGCGCCCTATCGTTTCGATCATTCTAACAATGAAAATGATCTTGGCGTCCCAGAAACGGAAATGAAGCCTTTACTTTAAACAGAATAGGTTTACTTTGTTCACGATTGAAAATTTATTAGACTCCGCTATGTGAAGTTGTCCTAGAGACCCTGAATCAGTAGACAAGAGATTTTATTTTTATAGAGGCACCAGAAGGAGGGTGAAAAAATAGAAAAATATTTGAGAAGATTAATTTTATAATATAAGAACCATTCAAAAATGTTGTCAATCTGATGAAAGCACCCATCAGTATTCGTGAAGACTAATTAATGTCGATGATGTGAAAGGAAAGGGTGATTCAGAGTTTAAATCAAGGTTGTTCGAATAAATAGGATCCCTGTGGATTCCCTTAATTTAAATACCTTAAAAAAATGATTTAATTAACCGAAGATGGAGAAACTCCTCGAGTTTCCCTTTCGAGACGTTGGCAGCTAATTCCCCGCATACACGATCACTTTAGAAAATTCATAGCTTCCCGATAGAAGCATCGTTGACCTCGAACGCCGAGGTGCTCCGCGTCACTTTCACAGACCATCCGTAGAAATTTATAATGTCCCATAAGAATCCTAACGAAGTCACATTACTCGTCTCGGTGCAACTCTTCCTCGGCGGACGCCAATAGCCCAAGGGTAAACAAACGATAGCGATTTCCCGTGCAGAGAAGACTCTTACTTTCAGCAATTACCGTCGCAATAACTCTAATCCAGCTGGCAATAACAATATTCCACGCGTATTCTCCGCTTCTTCGAGTTGCGAGAAAAATATAGGATTTCGCGGCAGCCTTTCCTGAACGTAATGGCTCCGATTTAACGATCGTAAAATGCTTGGCTTTCAATCGCAGTCGATGTCCTCTCTAATATGGCCGGCACCTAACGATCGACCTCTTTGACAGAATTTCTTTGCCCTTTGACCCGAGGAAAGCTCCTGCCTTCAGGGAACGAAGTTTCATAGTCGAGGTTTTTGCAACTTTTCATATGGTGCCACAGAAAGATTCAAATTCACGCAGCACCCTAAATAAGTTGTCGTTCATTTTTCTTTAGTTTAGGTTTGTCTTTAGAATCCTTAGACAAACTGGTTGTAATTTGAGTATTTTAAATGTAAAATGCATTTAGTGAAACTAATATATAGAAAGATGGAGTATACTTCTTCTAGCGAGGAACGTGCAAAAATAATTTCTTTTCTTTTGAAAGATGAAATAAAATTCGTGCACTAGAAGGTTAATATATTGAAGGCACCGCTGGGTCTGAATAGGTATCCACGGGATCGTTGAACGAATCCGTCGTGGCTCACAGTGCACCATCGCCTCGTCTTCTACATACGTAAATCTTCGCAGACTTCCATCACGCCAGGGTTTGGTGCACGTGCACGGTGGTAAACCGCGTGGAATTTTCTGCCGTTTCGGTAACGTGCCATCGCGATAGGAGAAAGTTATCGTGGCAGGTGATTTGTTACCGGGAAGGCTACGTTGGGGTCCGTCTGCTTCGTTGCAGAGGAACTTCGAGTCGAGGGAGACAATGCCTTGTCACGATCGCTTTCGTTTTTCAATCCAGAGGGGAAGCCGCGTGGAAAGCGATTTTTACCCATCGGATCGGTTGCCTCTCCGGTAAACATTTCCATTGATCTTCACGCTCGAAAACCCCTCTAATAAAATTCTTCGACAGTGTAGCTAATAACTACACTAATATTTCGTCCAAGTAATACTGATTTAGTCGTTAATAGAGCCGACAAGGAAATCTCGTTACATTGATTTGCAATCGTTCGTATTTGCCTCCCGTTTCCCATGCGCGATATAACCATTAACGTTGAAAGATTGTTCGATTACCGAAAGGAAGTGATTGTCGCTGGGAGCCGGGTAAATTGCATTTAGAACGTTTCACTTCCCATAGATTCGAACGTAATCAAACGAGTTCCACGCGAAGAAAATTCCGCTGGTACTTTCTCGCTGCAAGTGCAAAGAGCGAGCCGCCGATACTTGCGGCTAGAAATATTCGCTTTCACGTTTATTCGCGGCCAAGGATCGTTTGTAAAAAGGTAAAGATATACATCGACCGAGACGTGCGAAGAAATGCGACGAATAATTAATACTTCACGACACCTTAATGCTGGAAGACAGTTCTCGAAAGCTGCGCTGATTTATGGGAACGGACGAAGAAGATGCGTGATACGAATACAGATGCAGACAGCTCTGTGGGAATGGCGACAGTCTGCGACTCGAGGACCTCGATTTGATTTCGAAACTACGGACTTCGATTACTAATTTATCGTTTAGGGGGTACTCGTTTTATTTTCCTCTCATAGTGTTTTATTTTTCTACTATTTTTCAAGTAATTTAGAAGACGTTATTGCAAAGGATGCATTCTACAAATTCTAGAACCCACGCATTCTAAGCAAGTCGCTAAAGAACCCCAGGAACTCGTAGACACCCGCAACCACCGACACCTGACATTGTTGACTTGAAATTCCGGTGTGGCCATGACCAAGTGCTTGCCCCAGGACTGGTAGACGCCACGTTCTCGCATGAAATTCTACGATGGTCAACAACCTAAACCCGCTCCAGCTGAGAGGAAATGCTGGAACGTTCATCGTCGCAGGTTCGCCCGCTGTGGAAACAGAGAATCGTGTTTTTCGCAATCCTCAATTCCGGTCTGACTAGGAAAACCGTTCGGAACCGGACCCCGACCTCTCGGAGCTCGTTTACGCTGCGCATTTGACACGTGTACCGAGTACTTGATTTGTGTCAAGCTCGCGGTGTAGAGTGATGGCGTATCGAGCTGGTAGAAAAAGACGCTGGGGTCCATCAGAAACCAGAGCCCCGATTATTTCGCTAATAACTTGATTGAATCATTGCTGGGACACTTTAGACGATCCTCTATTTTAATCCGTGCAATTCTGTGACGTTTCGAGTTACATTGAGTCGGATAGCATGAATGATAGTTCAGGCTTTGGTTAAAAATTCCACGTGGAACTTTGTACGTCGTTTCGCACAAGGGAAATTAGGAATTAATGAATGGAAGATTATTGTAATAGAAATTAGAGATTTTGGGATTGCAGATCGATCAGTTTAAGTAAAGGATCGAGATTGTTGATTAACCCAAACTCTGCAATTTCTTGTGAGCTAGTAAGAAATGAATTCAGTGACTGAGTCTTAACAAAAATTTAGGAGAAATATTTTTAATGAGAACAGATGCTTATCAATGGAAGGGAGGCCTTTCGTTCTAGACTATTAATGAACTCTCATGAACTCTCATGGACTTCACAGAAGAAATAATGGGAAGTACAGAGATTGATTACAAATTAAAAGTGTCGAAGAAAGAGCAAGATCAATTTCAGTCTGTTCGTTAAAAATGAGTACGATGTATACTATAATAAATTTGAAATACCAGTCGGGCACGTGTTTTCTATCTGAACGACACGTCTGGATCGATAGTCGAGAATCTGGAAAAAGCTGACGGCCGCCAGCAGAACGACTGTTCGACCTCGGAAGAAAGTCGGTGGACGCGGAAGCACGTCGACACGCGTCGATGATAAACGACTACGAGTCCAACGGTCCGACGAAAAAAGCTCGATATCTACAGTCGCAGATCAAATTATTAGAGGTACTGGGGGAAAACGAGGGTTTTTCTGGTTGAAGGAATCGGTACCAGTGTCGGATAAAAGCGCGTTAAGTTTTTACAGCAGTTAGTTAGCAATAAAGCATTGGACAGTTATTTGCACTATTACATTGTAGATATTGCGATGTGATTGATATTTACGTGTTGCATGTAAGTTATGATGTAATTAATATCTGTGTGTTACACGTAAAAAAACTTACATAAATATCGATTACGTAATAACGTGTTGGACAAAATATGGTCCACAATAATGATTGATATACGAATAATTAACAATACTTGACCAGTATATTTACTAAAACAATACAATAATATATTCTTGTGCATCAGTGCAAATATTCCGTACATAGTACATCCTCCACGTATGTATTCGTTAGAAGTGCACAAATTTCGCAATCCATTAACGAATGGTCAGCAATTATGACTAACGATCAAAGAACAATCACGATTAGCCCCGGAAGCCTGCTTAATTCTTGACTCACAATCGCAGCTGACAAATGTAGTTTATGATCCTTGATTGATCCGATAATTGCGAGTGACTATGACAAGAGCTAATCACGTAATAATCACTGGCTAGCTCTGTTCCTCAGCTCGCGCCGTGGTTATCTTAATAATAATATGTCGCGACTCCAGGCCGCGTTAATTGCCGATTTATCGCGTTAATTGTCTATACCCGTCGATTAATGGACTCGCGTTGTTCACCCGTTCCGATCCAACGAGGCTGGTCACGTTTTTTAGCCTAATCGGCTTTCACGCTTGGACAATTATGCACCGACGAGAGACGCCTTTCTACATTCCAGCGTAATAACGAGGTACGAGCCTGCCTGTATTGAGATTTTCCTGTTGCGTCTGTCTACCGAGCGCGTTATGTAATTACGGCTCGGATGTTTGTCGTGTCACGATCCGACGATGACGATCATCGATGGATCGTAATTGCAGCCTCGGACCTACCATCCAATCGCTCGATGCGTTCTGAATATGCAACTGTGTCCAGACGATGAACCGATCGTCTCGATTATGTAACTATAATATTTGCTTAATGGCTGGGACGACGATTTTTCGCGGCTAAGAAATGTTGCAAGAAATGCTGCTGACACTTCGATCTCTATTTTAAGACGCGGTGGGAGTGAACTATATTTAGTTAATTACAGCTTCAGTTTCAGTGGACATATGTTCTTGTGCACACACACACCAGACGTGAGCATGATTTACTTCGACAGAATCAATTTTTTATGATCCTGAAAAATTTCTGTTGCTTGGCAAGCTATAAATAAATATACCCACAAAGATCGAAATTAATATGTCCAATACTTCTGTCAGAAAAAAAATGTTCAAGTGTCACAAAATGTCTAAGAGCTTAAACTATAGAAATTTTTTGAGAATGTAGAAACTTTATCAATGTAGATATATTTTTTTCAGTTTAAAAAACCTTTCATTCGCTTCCATATCGTGTACTTATCGTGTTTCCAGTGAATTAATTAAACGTAGCTGCGAACAAGCCACGCAGTGTTACGTGCTTACAAATATGGAAACGCGGGGAAATGAGGTATGCGCACGCATACTTTCACGGTGTTCCTAGGTCTAAATGATTTCTCTAACGAGGACGCGATAGAAGCGGTGATTGCGGTATTATTCGTACGCTTTCGTCATTAGATGCGGGCCGTTTCGTTCGCTGAGACTTTCGTCAAGATGCGGGCGAATTTCCACTCGAGTTCGCAATCGATAATCACCCTCGATACTTTAGCAGAGAGCAGGGTTAGGGAGTCTGATGTCTGAAGGACATTGAACTCCTTCAGAGCGGAAAGACTCCAGAGGAATTTGCTACATAATTTTAATTTCGAACCTGATGTTTGAAATAAAAAACTTTTTATATGAACTGCCTTTAATTTTCAGTAGTTTCAGTGTAAAAATAAATGTATGAGGCACTTCGTTAATGGCATAGAACTGGTTGATATAGTGGAAGAAAATAGGTGAAGGCAAAATTAAATATGTAACACAGATTTTGACAAAATTGAGTGTACTTACACGAAGCGTGAAATCCATGAAGTAATGCGCAGCACTTTAATGTCGGAAGGTTTCCAACCTCTGCCCGTGAGGCTAGACTCGCCCGCGAGGGATTCGCGCCCTGAAACCAAATGATTTCGTTGATTAAACGCGACAGGGAACGAGGAAGAGGCCTTCGCCAGCCTCCCCTGGCGATATTTCACCCACCGCGCCAGCCATTCATAATCAGGCGGGCGGACGCAACGCGAATCGATTCGTTTCGACGGCGAAGTTCAATATCCTAATTGAAACTTCGTCAAGCGTCCCGGTTACGCGTTTCCAGCTTCCCACGTGCATTAATTTTGCTCGACGACCCGTATCGGCACGACGAATCGTAGATAATGATTAAAAGCATCGTTGCCTGCGGGTTCAGTCGCTTTTGAGACTTACACATTTTAGTATCTAATCTGGAGTCTTTTGATACTTCACTTTTATGGCATTAGATTTCTTTCAATCTTGTCTAGCTTTGAAAAATGAATTAGATTAATAAAAAACAGAGCATGAAGATGAAATCTACGATAATCATTCTTTTAAACTGGCGTATGTGAAACAGTGACCCCAGGAATCCTTTTACCCAATATCGCGACAGTCGAGATGCTCTCTAACATCCGTTAAGAACTGAATTCATTTTTCAATTACTTACATATAAAGCAGAAGTTCTATTTTTCCGAGCGAAACTAGAACATTTGCTATCGTATAATAATACATATTTTTCCCAACACACGTCGAGTTTTCAATACAGAGAATCTCGATTCACTTGTGCATCGAGAATCCGCATTCCTCTTACATGAAGTTGAATAAAATTGCAGCGATAACGATCAATTTTGCGGCGAGGCTCACACAATAATTGCCAGGATCGTTAACGCCGTTCGTTAACCGTTCGGCAAACTTGGATCAATGGTGTCCACGGTGCGTCGTTAACGGCGCAAACGGCATAATGCCGCACGTGTCACGCTTGTGATTCGCGTACTCCATTCCGAGAGCGGAGAAAAGTGCTTCCGATGGCTTCAGGCCCTAAGGGACCCCCCGGCCACGTGCCTCGAAGAGAAAGAGCAAACAGAAAGGAAGAGCCTTCCCCTACGAAGAGGTCCTGCGACGGCGGGTTCAACCGATTGTGAAACAGAGAAACTTTAATCAAATGTACCTTTGGCAACGCGAGTCGATCATTTTTAATTTTTGTGTCTCGAATTTTGGATGCCAGGTCTAAAAGGGTTAATAACGAATAAACAGCTGACTTTATGTCTTTATAGAATCACATATACCAAACGTATCTAAGATATTAATATACTGCGTATGTATGTTTCCCGTAGTATCACAAGCCACAAATACATCAAATCCGCAATCTAGTGCTGAAAGTTCCAATCACGCCAATTTTTCACTTCATCTTTCGATACAGAAGTAATTTATTACCCAACACGATCAAGCAGTTCATCGCAAACCACATGTTTGAATTACCGAGCAATAACTCTAATCCACGATATCAAGTTTATGATTGGCACACCAAATTCCTAAAGCTGTTATGCAAACTCTAGTAAACATTTGACCATAAAAATGATAAAATATTACCGCAGTTTTCGTTACGATTTGGACTCTCCATTTTGCGCAGACACGACGCGAAATTCCAGGGACGACACGTGCGTCGATTTATGGACGGTTTCATGCTCGTAACGCGCCCCATAGGGATGGAAGAAATATACTCGGTCGCCGCGATTACAGGCGTAAATTTGTTCTACAAGCCGAACAGTTGCGCGATCCATATATCTCCGTTTATGAACGAGTCCTTATGGCGCGCCCCGTGCACCGTGGGATGTGCTTTCTTCACGGGCACTCAATCGGGATCGTCCTTGCTCCGGGATGGTACCGATCCATGTCCAACGGGATTTCACGCTCCCATGATCGCTGGTACGTATCGCCCTAGTGGAAAGGGGCCGCGCAGTCAGTCCCGTGAGATATATTGAAAACCGTTTCTTCGTGGTTGATTAAAAAGAAAATGGGTACCAGCTTCGGAGACATTCGACGCTTGCCAAGTAACGCGATTTCTAATGTTTACTTATGTAATGTCCTGTGTATTCTCAGTTGAAGAGAGATTGTTCGTGAAACTTTTGTTGTTGGTTACATGGATTAATGTGGGTTATTCAACCCTTTTAAACATCGCGATGTTATATGGTACGCTTTTAGAATAATTTTGTGGTTTATTGAATTCAATTAATACCATTCTCAATTTTAAAACAATTTTTCTTACGCTACTTTCTGCTACTCTTTTTTTTCCATTATACACATATTCTGTAATTGCTGAGATTAAATTACCGTGTGCATGCACAAGATTCGAATAAAAATTTGATTAAAGTAAAATACATATGTCAGCCATTCTAACACAAAAATTATGACATTCCACCTTAAATACGCTAGAGAACTCGTTAGCAAAACCCTTCACGTCTCCCACAAGAGAAGACTTTGGATCAAACTTTCACACGAGAAACATCTGCCACCTAATGGCTGCTTCGTTAATCAATTACGTTAATGCATCATAAACAAATGTAATACGATCTAATGCATATTCATTCGCAATTGTGGTAGAATAATTCCGTTTGCTATACCGTTCTTAATTACGAGAGTGTGTTTAGGCCTCGACTCGTAGCTTGAGAAGAGTGCCAAGTTCACCATAGACGAACACCCTGTGGATGAAGTAGGTTTTGTGTAAACAGACCCTTGTTCGCTTCCGTGCGCAAATAGACAATGTCCCCCGTGTAGCCGAGACCACACAGCCCCCCCTGCCTCGTCACCAGGTTCCTCTTTCCCCATATGTCGATTTATGGTCCCTCCATTAGTTTCGTGCCGCACCGCGGGAGTTCTAGTTCGATTCGGAGACAACAGGATATCGTTTCCACCGACGAAGAAGAAGGGCCTTTATCGTCCCCTTTTGTTGCCACACGACCCACCGAAATAGTTCCATGTGTGTTTACACACAATATCGCATTCATGGTAAATCTGTGCAAACACTGCGCCTGGGGAGAGTCGCGCGAGGGAAGATACGAATTTATGAGCCTGACGTTTAGTTAACTTTGGTTATTTTGGATGTGAGGCTACTTTATTCCGTTTTGTTTGTCTTGCGAAAATGCAAATTTGCGCAACGGGTTACCTAGGTGCCCACATGAATTCAAGTATATATATATAGGTAGAAAAATTGATTAAATTGGTTAAATTGATTAAAAATATTTTTTATAACACATCATTTCGTGTATTAATTCGAGTAGCAAAAGTATAAGTAGCATTTTTAGGACGACCTAATACATATACTTCAAGTTCCTATGAATGTTACATGGATACAAGCCATGAATACCACTTGAACGACCACGATTTTCTGTTGCAGAGACATCTTGATAAAGGAAGCGACCTTGCCGAGGCGGCGAGCGCTAGCGGACTCCGTGAGCTCGCGAGATCCCTGAAGCAGCACATCCGAGGATTCGGTTTCCGCCTGGAGGACAGGCGCGAGTACCTCGAGGACACGTCGAGATGTTGCCTGCTGCAGGATCGCGCGTACGAGTGGGCCCAGGAGGCTCGTCTCGCGGGCGAGAGAAGGGCCCAGCAGTTCCTGATGGCCAGACCACCCCTGCCGGCCGAGCATTTCACGGAAATGATGGCGCTCGCCGAGAAGCTCGGTAACGAGATCCTCCTGGAACAATGCCGCATCGCGAGGAACAAGTGCGCGGAAGCCCTCGAGATGGCGAGGACTACTTCCGCACCAGGCAGCCCGGCCAGGAGGAGATCCTTCGCCGCCTCGGAGTCTGCTACGTCCTGGGAGGACAGTCTTACCAAAAGTACGTCTTACTCTTCGAGCCGTTTGCTTTAGATTGGAACTTTTTCTGTGGAGTTTGTCGAGTAACTAGTGTCGAGGAAATATTGTTTACTCGGTAATCGGAGTTAGTATTGAGCGAACTCCATTGCTATTAACACTAAACCTACCGACGTTCATTTATAACTATTTCTACTGTGATGGGACCAATGACTAGTTTTAAAAACACTTCTTTCAATTAAATACAACAATATTTTACGTGAAACTAATTTGAATGACGCATGAAAAGTGAATACAAAAATTCGAAAGCGGCCATTTGACCGGTTATCACTATATTTGAAATATAGTTCGCACATTATTCCGAAATCCTTTACAATTTTTCAGGAACTTCGTGGGACGACAGCGACAGTAGCGCGTCTTACGCTTGTCCCATGGAGAGCATGGGGTCCGTAGGAAGTGGCGGTCGACCAGTGTTGGACAACATCGCAGAGCTTCGAGAGAGTGCTGAGCAGCTCCTTGATTGCTCTCCACCAAGAACGCCGCCCAGAAGTCCGGCGCCGCGACGACTGGTGAAACCCCCGGTGAATTCGCACCTGCACAGGGCGGCAAGCATCGCGCCTGGCATGAAGGCCAAAAAGTGCGTACCCAAGTGTCATTTCATGTATCTCCTCGGGGTTCATGACCTCTTAGGACCTATCAGGCGTTGCCTGTCAGCCCCACGAATAAATTGCCAAGCCATTCATGAATTCTGAATCGTCGTATAAATAATCCGAGTTCTCCATTTAAAAAGTACCTCATCAAGCATCACCTTTAGACCAAGGGTCTACGAAATCTTGATCCGACGCTGGTTCCTCTTTCTTTCGTCAGCCGGGCTACGCAATTAACGATGGCCGCGCGTAATTACCGTTGCCAGTCTGATTGATATTCTCATTAAAAGTTTCCACGTCGAAATCCCCCGTGTCTCGTCGGTGAGAGACTTTGGATTTCGCATTACGCTTTTCGCGCAAACCGCGATGGTTCTTCCGTGTTCCGTGGCTCGGCTCGCGACGAACAATGCACAATGTTTATCTATAATAATTCCATCCCGCGGTTTATACGGAATCGTTACGTGTACCGAGGTTTACGCGGCGTCGTTAACGAGGAATTTCACCTTGCAGAACAATACTGCTCATAATGAGGGAAATGATACAGACCGAACGAGACTACGTGAAGTCCCTCGAGTACATAATAGAGGTAACTGTTCGCTGCGTATTCGCTAAAACTCGTGATCATCGCGTAGCGATTAACGGTGTATCGTTTTGTTATCGAAGAACTACATCCCGGAGCTGGTGCGGGAGGACATCCCCCAGGCACTCAGGGGACAGCGCAATGTGATCTTCGGCAACGTCGAGAAGATCTACGAGTTCCATAGTCAACACTTCCTGCGGGAACTGGAACAGTGCGAGCAGTCGCCGATGAACGTGGGACAATGCTTCCTCAGACACGTGAGTTCTATTTCTGGACTCTTAATCGAAGCCTCCTTCGAGTCCTTTTAGCTCTCTGGGTTTCCACCATTTTTTAAATGATCTATGTACATTAAATGTTCTGTCATTTCGTCCGGCACTGTATCGTTTAAGTAAATGCTTGGAGAGGCTCCCACTCTGATAACTCTGTTACGTCGATCGACAACTCAGATTTCCCTTCATTCACACATGTTCCAGGAGAAGAAATTCTACCTGTACGCGCTGTACAACAAGAACAAGCCGAACTCGGACTCCCTGATGGCCGAATACGGCACCGGCTTCTTCAAGCAGAAGCAGCTCGAGCTAGGCGACAAGATGGACCTCGCCAGCTACCTCTTGAAGCCGGTCCAACGAATGGGGAAGTACGCGTTGCTCTTGCAGCAGCTGGTCAAAGCCGGCACCGACCTCTCCGAGCAAATGTCCGGCAAAGAGGAGAAGGAGGAGAAGGAGGACGGTATGAAGCCGATGGTCGAAGGGGAGGCGGATTTGAGGGCGGCCGAGCAGATGGTCAGGTTCCAACTGCGCCACGGAAACGATCTCCTGGCGATGGACTCTCTTCGAGATTGCGACGTACGTGTTCTACAATTTTACTTTGAACCGAGAAAAATAGAACGCTAAGACCCCCGCGCGTAAGCCACGGGGTCGATAATGTACTAACTAACAAATAATGATGTAGTAGAAGAAACAGTCGCGTCATCAATGGCGATGGAGAGTGTATGTAATGCGTTTGTTGCCATAATCTCGCGTCGTTACAGATTGTAACGGTGATGTAAATTGCAGGTGAACGTGAAGGAGCAGGGGAGACTGCTACGTCAGAACGAGTTCTTGGTCTGGCAGGGTAAAGGGAAGAAGTGTCTGCGACAGGTCTTCCTGTTCGAGGACCTCATCCTCTTCAGCAAGGCGAGAAGATTCCCCGATAGAAAGGTAAGACAATTCCCGTGTTCAGGCCTTTGCGTTTGTTCTTCCGTGTTTTTCTAAGTAACCGACGCGTTTACCTCGTTTCAGAACCTTGACATCTACATCTACAAGCACAGCATCAAAACGACGGACATAGGGCTGACCGCCGTGATCGCGGACTCGCCCACGAAGTTCGAGATTTGGTTCCGCAAGAGGAAACCGGGTGACACGTACACGTTGCAGTGCGCCAGCGAGGACATCAAGAAAGCCTGGACGGAGGAACTGAGCAACCTTTTATGGAAGCAGGCGCTGCGAAACAGAGGTAAGCCGACTGTGCGTTTTGACGTGTAGCGTCCTCTGGGAGGCCTTTGTGGCGGGACTTAACGAGAATGCCTTTTGTAACGGTACAGAAGTGCGCCTGGCAGAGATGTCTAGCATGGGCATCGGAAACAAACCTTGTTTGGACATTAGGCCTAGCGCGGATCAGATCAATGACCGTTCTATCAGCGTAGCTCAACTGTCGAAGAGTAAGTACGCCGCTCGCCCCGAAAACGAACGGGTTTCTCGATAGTCTACTTTTTCTACTTGCTCTGCACTCGAATCTCGTAAGAAGTCTGTCGCTGGCCAAACAGTGTGTTCTGATCCATCAACTTCTTCTAGGATTTCAGATTAGTCTTTTGCGTACTTTATATTAACTGGAATCCTTCTCAATCTTAATTTCTTGTCGGTTATTAAACACCAGTGTTATACACGATCCTTGTCTTGTTTACGAAACACTTCCCACTTTTTACAAACTAATCCTCGTATCATCCTACTCGCACCAACTCGATCTCCTCTATATCTACCCGTTCTAGTACGTCACACTTCCAAGTTCCACCTCACCTCTTCAAATACTTTATTTTCTTCCACGAAAGTTTATCTTGACATCTAATGCGGCGGGCGTCGTGTAACACAGATGTCGCATAAAATAAATAAAAAATCCGTGTAGCCTAAATATTGATCGAGCTTTCTCCGATCCAACAGCACCTAGATTTAGAAACTCGATAGCGGTGTCGACGTCAGAGGACTCGGGACGTTGCAGCAGGAGGCCGCACAGCGTGATCTCCGTGAGCTCGTCCTCGAGTAGCGGTGGCAGCAGCGGTCCTCCCACGACGCTGAACCTTGGTTTGGATACGAGTCCTAGGCCACATCACCGTAGCACTACTCTTAATAGTCAGTGCAGCGTCGGTACGTTCATGCTTCCAATATGGAAATGCCTATCTGCTCTAGAAAGCTCTCCTAGATATTACCATCTCGATATAAATATTGATGAGATCACCAGCAGATCGTCGTATTCTTCTACCTGTAACCCAATAAATATTGAAATTTTCTGAAGAGTGCTCGAACCTGAGTCGACCGACGCTCACTCAAAGCCACACCTACCGTTGCTATTAATCTCATCAATATTTCTACCAAGGATAACGAGGTGATCGATCCACTTAACATATATCGCCACTTTGCGCGAATTCCATTGCAGAAAGCGGTATAATAGCTGACATCTCGATCGTCTCCGACGACGGAGGCGACGGCACCGAGAGAAGTCACTGGAACTCGACGCTGGAGAGTCCCACGTCTCACCTGCCGACAACGTCTACGCCACTCCAATCACCGACCAGCACGATCGCGGCAACAGTTACCTCGGCTTCTTCGTCCGACACCAATCTTGCACCCTACGACCAAGACATGTCCATTAATTTATAAACGCCAACCCCTGAACCGGCTGGCAACTGATATAGAGCAGAGTATACATACATATATATGTTGTCGATTCACTTGCAAGTTGTCCCACAGCGAATGCAGCGCTACTCGCGCGTGGTACCGGTTTAAAGTGCGTTTCAAGAGCGCGTATTTTCTTGAGCAATCGTGGCAACGACCATACCACGAGACGAAAGTATAAACGACACCCGTACACAGTCCATAAGACCGCTGCATCACGCTTATTGCCCGTTGCATACAAATTAACATGAACGACCACCGTTTGGAGAGAGGTACACACACACACACACACATAGACAAACACACACGTACGCAAGCTAGAACCAGAAGTTCTCGGGTATGCTCAACTTTCAAGTGAATTTATCTTTTGATACGCTTCGTGTTTCACTGATCTACGCGATCGCATAGTTGTCACGTGTCTGGATTTTTATAAACCATTGATTTTCAGAAGTAACGGCAACGTGTATTTTCTTATACTGTCTCCTCCGAATCCACCATCGTGCTCAAGAGAATCGTAAATAGAGAGATACGTTCCGACGGGATATATGCATATATATGCAGAATATATGTGTATATACGTATAGATGTGTTACGGCTGCATGCCTAACCACGCGCTGCAGTATCGCGAACGGCATGCACCGGTTGCCATTTTTCTCCCATTAACATTGGCATTCCTGATACCAGCGACTGAGAATATTCTTCAATTCCCGATGACTCGTCTAACGGTACTTTTATACTTTATTTATATGTGTAGTTAATAAACGAATCGATATATTCCATCTCCACGTTGTGTTCGCGCATGGTATGGACGATAAACTCGGAGCGGTTTCGCTTATAATGAAACACCTGAAGACCAACCGATTTTCCCGTTTTCTCTTCTCTTCGGGTATTCCATTAGTCGTCTGTCCCCCTATTTTGGTCTTTGCAACGCGTCCCTCTTCAGGAATGTCAAAAAAAAAAAAATAAAAAATGAAAAAAATTGAATGCGCACAAATACAAGATACCACTTTGTAATATAATGTAATATTAAAGGTTTATACGATGTAGCCACAAGTAATATAACCGATAGTCTAAATATTATTTCCAGATTATATATTAAATATATATACATATAATATTATATTCTTTTTATGTCAGTCATTTGTGCAAAACCTTTTATCACCCGTAGACGTAAACCTAACAACTCTGGCCTGTACACGAAAGCCAAATTTCTACACCCTCTCAGTCTTCGTTTGTTTGTTTTTTATTTTTATTCTCTTCTATCAATTTTCAATCAACGTTTAAGGGATTACGTTCTTTCTTTCTTTCTAACACCGTTGTGGACGTTTTGGGAAAGCTTAGAGTAAGCGCGTTGGTAAGCTTGACTTAAGACGCTCCACACGAAACGTTTCGCGCCCAATTTCTTTCTCCTCGAGGAGCTTTAGCGATTCCATCGTGCAGGTTCGATCGTGATTCGCTGATGAATACGCCGCGTCCTTATGGCAAATCTCGTTGCGGTTTCCATCGTGAACTCACTATCGCCTGCAGTGGTTTCAATCATAGTCACACTCGGTGAGCTTAGCGACCGAAGTAACAAAACGGATACGCGTAGCAATCAGCAATTATCACGTCGTAATAATTCCTGTATTGTTACACTGGTTCCGAGCGAGTCAGTTGATTAGCCATTGTTATTGCCAAGGTCTGCCAAGGTATATCAGTGATACCTTATATGGACAGTGACCAAAACATTTTGTTTCGTATTCTGGGGTACGTGAAGAGAATTTTAAGGTATTTAGAAACGTAGCCGTAGCCCGTAGATCGTTACAAAGAAAATGTTTTCTCGGCACAGTCCGATGCACCTCCCCCCCTCCCCCCCCACCTCGTGTATTACCGATCTTTCTTTCCATTCGCAGGTCGTGATTTAGTTGTATCACTTCTTGGTGTGATCGTTTCGAAATTACATGAAACGTCGTTAGAGATTCGACGGAAATTGCGTAAAAAAAGTGAAACGTAAACAGCACATGCCATATAAAATCGGTGCATCCGGCTGGGTGCATCCCGACCTTCGAAAGCGAGACTAAACGAACAAGAAAATGAACGATATATCTATTTTCCGATCGAATCCGTGTTTGGTGTTGCTCTTCGAATCAGGGATGTCGAGTTAATGACGATAATAACGTTAACACCGGTACCTTAAGATACACCGATAGCCCCCTTAATGTTACACGCTCGTAGATATTTATTAATATTTTTTTAAGTAGATCATTTTAGTCCGTAGACTTAAGTATCCGCATCATTATAACGGAATGTATATATACATATATATTTACACTGATAACATGATTATTTCAGTATTGTACTGTGTCTAACACCGATGTATTTTATTACTTGCTAAATATACTGTATTGGGTGCCTTTTGTAGCGAATTTAAACCTTTGATTTCTCTCACGTCATCCCACATCCCTCCTCGAAACACAATTTGCAAACAAAGTGGAAATAAGGATCTATTTATATAGTTTTAAATAGAAGTCGACGAACTATACCATCTATGAAATACTGTTTTGCTTTGTAGTTTGAAACTGTACCTGATAGCTTCACGATCTATCTTACGAATAAGTGTATAGAATATAGATAATTACCTGCATAAGCAAAAGTTGTTAATATTCTCTTCAAAGTTTGTTAATCCTTGGTTTATGTCGCAATTAGTCACAAATTCAGAACCACTCACAGCTGAATTTCAACCATATTAATTCTCGCAATGTAATACTTGCAATGTATCGAAATATCGATCGAAGTTCGCGCTCGTACATCGAACGATCGATATGTTCAAAGTCAATCGTGGATTGCCGTTACACGTGTGATACGAAGTGCAGTGTTTATTAGTAGTTTATTTTTTACTATTCATTCATAATGTCAAACAGTTTATTTGCAAACGTTATATACAAGCAATTGTAGGCTCTCAGCTTTTGTGTACAACTGACACGTAACATTCTGTGTAAACGAGTAAGAAGCGTACAAAATTTGTTTTCATTGAGTGACACCGTGTTCCACTACATTAATCCTCCAGAGAAGGGAAATATAAAACGTTTTCACATTGGGGTAAGTGTCAATTATCGATAGAAATACATAATTTTTGTTATGTAAATATTCGACGTAACATTCGCGATAACCTCTCTTAAACTATCACATTTGATTAGGTTATTGTAACCGTCGTGCTTCATTACACGTCAAAACTGATCGCTTAAGATCTATAATAAGATTTAATATTTCTCACTTTGCAATAAGTAACATTTTGATATAAAAAATGAGAACTGATCCTTGCAGAACATTTTGCAATTTTTCACACAAATGTTTAGCACATCCTAGTTTCTAATATACATATATGATTTAAGTCGTTTAACACACAGTTTTTTATAACATATCACAAGCCATTTTCCTTCAAATGTTTAATTGTAATATCACTGATAATGCTTAATGTCCTCCGCTAAAGTTTTATTTACAAAATTGGGAAAGATATACGTTAATGTAGAAGATATACATTAATTTGTCATTCCTTTAGAATTATATAAAACTACAAGCATTCTTCTTTTTTATGCCAATATTGCATTTCTGCATGGGTCACAATTCTTTCTTGCTTTCAGTCGAGCTTTCAGGCAAGGATGTTGATTTTTGTATAGATTTTTGTTCTGTCAATCTATGCTGTGTGGGGTTTCTTGAATTTTGTAATTCTATTTCCTTTTTCTTAAGAAATGATGCTCCAGTAAATCCTGCATATATTAGGAATATTATAACTATTCTAAACATGAAATATAGTAGTCCATAAAAATGATAGAACTTACCTAAAATACCACAACCTATTGCCGTAAGTCCACCAACTTTTAGTCCCGCTATTAGACCAATAGGTCCACCAACACAAGTACCAATTAAAGCTCCTGCTAAGGGGTATGCAGCAACTTTGTACCTTGCAGCTTTTGAAAGGAACTGTTCACCTTTTGTGACATTTATGCTTGTCAGTTCAATATTATCTTCTGCTATATTTACCAATTCCTTTTGATCCTAGTTACATGATATAAATTTTTTACTTTTATTAGCAGCCAATTGGAAATTATTTTTGGAATAACCCTCATATAGATTAAATAACATACATCTACAATTTTATTGAACTCAATAAAGAGTTCCTGCAGCTGATGTATGTCTTCCTGTAGATTGTTCCAGGCATGCAGACATGCCTGCTGACGCTGCAACTCTTGCTGTTCTTCTTGCACCTGCATATATCGATTGTCAAGTGGGTGACTTTTGGGCTGATCTTCATCTTCGGGTGACTGTGGCCGTGATATGGGTAAATATAATTCAAGCTCTGCAAACATGCATGCATAATTTTATTATTATTACTGATTGTACGGCTAACACAAATTAGAATTAACATTATCCCTCACCTAAGTAATCTTTAATTGCATCCATAATACTTGCACGAGCATTAGCAGTCAGTTTATCAAATTGATTAATATCAGAATCAAGAACTTGGGCCCGAAGAGTATCCATTTGATACAACAACTCCTTGAGTTGCTTTACTATTCGCGATACATTTACATTTTCCTTGTGCATTTTATCCCATTCATGTTGCGCTTGATACTGTAAAGACAAAGGATTCACAAACGAACACTTGTTATCAAACTAAGGAATATGTTTAAATAATACTCACTTTCTGAATATTACTTTTGTGCCTCTTTAACAAATCAACGTGGTGTGGTATAGCGACATTGAAATTATTAATTTGGATCTCCAGTCGCCTAATAGGCTGCTTCAAAGCAATGCTTTCCGGGGACGACGACATCTTCCAATATTTGTTGTTCCTCACAAAGGGTGCTTACTGTTTTCCATTTACGTCAGCTTTACTGTAATTACTGAATCGCAGTTTCTCGGAAACGTATCCATAGATAGAATGCACGATCGACCCTTTTCTCCACAGCGAATTTGATAACTCTATTTTCGTCCAAATATCAACGATTCATATTGTTCCGATAGGACGACGGTCCAAGTCGCAAACAATTTATTTTCGTATCGTCCGAAGCTCGTAAAAATAACCAATCAGCTGATTATTCATGTGTACGTACGCACTGAAGTTATACTCATTTTCGTAGCGGCCCCGCCATCTGTTTGCGTAGCACGTGGTGATTCATTCACGAGGATTCGACGTAGTAGACAAAGATGGCACCATTTGTACTGTTTCTGCGCTCATTCATACTATGTATTCGGCGTTGTTCCCAATTGTAGTAAAAGATCGAAAAAATTAATGAAGGCATGACTGTGTAGGCTTTGTTTGGGTAAATATTTCTTACAGAGGTATACGGGTACGTGAGTTTACTAATAATGGTTGGTGGAAATGGTATTTTATTTGTTTGTAGGAGAAGGAATTTGTTCGTTTTAAAAGTTAGCCTGTTCCTTTTTGTATATTGTATAGTTTAGAATTTCTTGACATGGTTTTGGTATTTTTAAATGGTACTATTTATTGTTTTAAACGTGGATCTCCAAATTCCATGACGTACATTGGACTGGGGTAAGATTTAAAAATAGTACATCCCTAATTGTACATTAAAGATATCGAATATATGTTTGCATATTGTATTATTATATTACATAATTAAATAAAACTATTTGAACCCTGAGAATAAATACAATTTTTCTTCCCCTACACTTCCCCTATATGACAACATTCGAATGTCCAGTCATAATTCATCCCCCAATCTCATCATTTCAACTCTAAAAAAATACTCGTCCACATCACCATCTCTTATCAGTCATGCGTCAAAGTACTGTCCCAAAATCATTCCCTAAAAAAGAATTTAATTCCCTTGTGTTCCATTGGCTTTCCCCCGAAGTGACGTCCCGTTGCTCAGCCAGGATTTTCGCATTTCAAGCAAGGTCTCATATTTCATGCATGCAAATTCGAGTTCTGTTACAGCAAACAATGGCCATATAGCTGCTAGACTAGTAAACGGTAACCAGAAAGTCGCGAAACGCTGTTCCGAAAGGACGTACGATCTTGATGAGTTTCACGAGGGTCCGCCGAATGTACAATTCGGTATAAAGCCGATGAAGCTTTCGGTAATGAAAAACCGATTGCGACCAAATAGGCTCCGGGCTGCCAGTGACGTGTAATCGAGTCTTCTCGTCTGTCCCTTCACCGTCCCTCCTGGCCAACCACTCTCGTTTCGACTCTCTTTCCCGTTCCCTCCTTTTTCCAGGCCGTCCTGCTAGCTTCCATTAACCACCATACGTCATATATACCGCGGGGATCCGCTCTGTCCCGGTTCCCGGTGACCTTTTATTTCAAACAGCATTCGAATTACCATGGGCTATCTCAATATTCCGTCCTTTGAGCCTTTGTCACTCGCTCGGATAGATGAACTCATCCCTGATGTCTCTGACGTCGTCGCGTCTTCTCTCTGCGATTCTTCCTCTGGAGCTGAAGATTCCATAGGGGTAGGGCTCTCTGAATCACGCGAAAAGAGTACACAAGGCACTCGTAGGATTGTTGTTTCATCTGGTAATGTAATAGTACGTTGACAGACGTTGCAAAGTGAAATGTTGATGTTAGGGTCATTTTATTTATGGTAAGGTTTAAGGGAGGGACAATAAAATAGTATTTGTCCAATAGTGGCATTTGCAGGGTGTTTAGGTAGTTATCCTTTTTTGGAGAGGGGGTAATCCATTAACCAAAATAAGGCGAGAGGATTTTTCCTTTCCGGGATTTTTATTTTCCAATCTATAAAGAAGGTTTGTAACCAAATAAAGACTCGACAAAATTTCTTTCCGTAGAACCACGTTTTAAGACTACAAGAGTCTCAGGTCTCAATGAAATATTATATTCAAGTTTTCTATTACCATCTCAAGATCAGATTAGATTCGGAATAAAATCCCGCCAGCATCTGGGAAGATTGATGTCTGCCAGATTATCTTCTTCCCCCCCATTGTATTTCAGACTTCGTTAGATTTATTTCGCGACGTTCTTTAAACTCAAACGTTTACCGTTGTTTATTTCGTCGGTGCTTTGTCCTGCCCGGGCCGTTAATTAGGAACTCGAATCTCCAGTCTCGAAAGCGGAGTTTAGGTATAAATTCGGAAGTGGTATTATCTCGTAACAAAGGCACGTGCTCGGCATTTGAACTGTTCCCGAGATCAGCTAGGAACAGTCGCAACTGCTCACCGTTTGCTTGTTCGCGTGTATTCAATGAGTCCTAGGAATCAAATAGTTCGTCTCACGTGAAATACTAGAATCGATATCACTGGTACGAAACTCATTTGATTTAGCACATAACTCGTAATGTATCCCTTATATCTTCAATTTGAAAATAAATTTTTATTCCTTTCACGAGGTGCTTTTTATTCGCAGATATCTTTCTGAATAAAATTCTTAGGGAGTATTAAAAATTAATATTGTATTCAGTTTATCATTTCCTTTGCGTACCACGGCATAAAGTATAATGTAAGCTCCTTGGCCTGCGTTTATAGAAATTTATCGTTGATTAATGGGCGTTAATTCTTGAGAAAGAGGAAGGTAAGTGCATATATCGATGTCACGTTGTTTCATTTCGATCCACGTTCGTATCCTTTCCTCTCGTCGTATCCATAGCTAGTTAGGGGCCTGTACCAGCCTGATTGCAGGCGAGCACGCTGCATTTCAATGGGCAATGCCTTCTTATCCTCCTGCGCACAAAGCTTTGCTCTCGTTGCACGCCTCCATTTTTCCTCTTCCGTTCTATCTCGTTTCCCCCTCTGCCGTCGAGCTAATTGTTTTAAAATCGAAGCGATCGCCCTCTTATCTCCCGTCATTGTTCTTCTTTGTTCTTAATGCGGTTGCTTTTTATCTCTCTAAAATTGAAAAGTATTAGAGTGTGCGTTGCGCGTTTTATTTCTTCGCGTCGTTCTTAAAATAACTAAAGCATTGCGAATTAATTAATTCGAAAGAGGATAATCCAACGGGAAATATGTGGATATCTAGGTAATAAAAGCTCGACACGTGACACTTTCTTTTGTGATATAAATATTTTAGAAGATCAAGTACGATTTATATGTTTAATTTAGCGTATTTATGTGACACGATAAAAGCTGAATGATAGCAAAGAGGACAACGACAGCGTTGGAATGATAAAGAAAAGAGAGAGGGTGTGTTTTGCTAAGAAGAGTGCAGTGAGAAATAAAAACAAAGGAAAGAAAGGGTGAGAGAGGGAGAGGAAAAGTTTTACAAACAAAGGGTGAGCAAGGGGTGAGGGGCTAAGCTGGAGCAGAGAGATGAAGATATACAGAAATAGGAGAGCGAAAGTAGAAAATATAACTGTATATACAAGGTAACCAAAGGCAAGAGGGGAGATAGGGAAGATGGGTAAGATAGCGAGACATGATATGAGCAACGAAATGAGAAGAAAAAGGTCCTGGGGTTGGAAAAGTAAGAGGTCCTGGTTTGGAGAAGGACACGACGAAATGTAGCGTGTGTGGGTGGGGAATTGAGACATGGCTTGTTATTATTATATACAGAGTAAACACGGTACCGTCCTCTTGGCATTGCAACTGATTTGACGATAACGCCCGGAGTTCCTTATGACATTTTTCTTGGTTTGAGTTAGGGGTTGATCAAACTTCTTTTCAAAATTACTTAAATATTAATAATAACTCTGGTGCATTTTTTAGTGATTACATTTTCTAATTTAGAATTCTAATTTAGAGAATCTAATTTAGAGAGCAGCTGCAGAAGCAAAACTCATTGCACCAGTTTTGAGAAAAGAATTCTCAGTGCGTCACGGATTAATAATTAGGGGATTCCGATTTCCTCGCATTACGAGTCCTCCCGTATTCGACGCCATCGCTCGCGGGGCCAAGTCACCAATGGGATCCACTTGCTGCGACCGAGAAAATTAATTCGAATGGAACGTTAGTTCCAGGAACGCGGGTCGTCATTAGCGCGTTACGATGTAACCATGGTACACGATGCGCTCGGTTATTCATGAACTTGTTACCGGACGGTCCGAAACGGTTAAACTTTTGGAACATGCCCCCCGGTGCTCGGCCCTATTATTGTCTTATATGTGTATATGTATTATACCACGCATATTCTATCATCACGCCGTGCATTAACGACGTCTTCGTTTAAAATTTGCATAACTAAACCCTCGCGAATCGCTCGTCTCGCGTTTCAATTGCGTTCGCTTTCGTCAAACTTCCCGCTTTTCGCGTTTAACCGGACCCCTGGAAAATTAACCCTTTCCACGATCTAGCGACGTGTCAATTTTGCGTCATTAATCGCTGTCGCGATACCGCTTGAACCGTAACTCGGTTACCAGAGCGATTACTTCCTTCTTTTTTCGCGCAGACGTTGGAAGGGCTGCAACATTTTCGTTCAGAGCCCGCTAGATTGCCTTGCGGCGGTATTTTGACTCGACTCTTTGCGCTTATGCTTTCTCGCCTGGGCGGATATCGCAGTTTCTTTGAGACCGCTTTCCAATTTTTCCATGTAATCCACTTTCGATTCGTTTCGCTGCAGAATTTAACGTTGGGAATTTTATATTCGCTTATTTTAGGGATCGATCTTGTTGACGGTGTAAATATTCATGTTTTCATATATTACGGTCATGTTTGTTGATCGTGTAGCAGTTATGTCATAATCGATGTGTAATCGAATAGAGGTAAAGATAAGACCAAGAATGTCTTCGTAATTTACATGTTTTACGATCATTTGAAGTAGGATGATACTAATAGTGATATCACAGAGCCTTGGTATAAGACAAGGTATAAGACAAGCTTTACCAAGCTCCATTCAGCTAATACCAGAAATTAATTCTCAGTGGTTCGAACCACTAGATATCAATATACACAGTTAGTCGATATTTTCATCGAACGCTTATTCTGACCTGCGTTTGTTATTAATATTATTTCGTTCAGCGAATAATAGATGAACGTACATTTTTTATCTAATACTTTGAATTTACATTTAGATAAAGATTTCGCCAATCGTTGGCCCAGAACGTCTTCCCATTTCTCCTCCCTCCGTGCTCCAGAACTGGATGCCATTGCGGCGTCCACGATATCTCCAATTGCGCGGAAACTCTGCGAACCGCGTTGAAAGGTTCCCCGAGGCAGCAGGGAGCGTCTCGCCAATGGAAATTACCACATTTTTTCGATTACCATCGCAGCGTCCTTTTTACCGGAGACGGACAGACGGAAACATTCCTCTTCCTTTCGGATCATCGACAGACACGAATGTTGGAGACGCGTCGTTGTCGATGGCAGATCTTTTTTCTTTCGTCGGGCCGATTTTCAAGAGGGAATCGGTTTTATCGGATGCAGATTTAATGCCGCGCACGACGGAAAACTGATAGGTACCCATTGAATATCGGGCTTATATCGGTGGACGGCGATACTTTATACGGCGTTATTGAAATATCGTCGCGAGGAGAATTATTGCCACTCGCGCATTCCGCGTCTCTCTCCCTCTCGTTTCTCTCTCTTTCGCTAATACCGGAACGTTTTGCGAATTCTTGGCTAGGACGAGTACGTACAATGGCCGCAAAAAGGCGACGGTAAATCCCACGGTGTCGTTACATTTCAGTTTTCCCTCTCGAGAGGAGGATCACGTTACTCAGGGGCTTATATTCGTTTCTCTTTTTAAAAACATTTTAACGACGCGCTGGTCCGCTTCGGAAATTACACAGTCGCTCGTTGAAGTCTGTGTGCATTGTATGCATCAGCGTTGGGTGAATTCGATGTCGAATAACCGAATAAAAAAGAACGAATAAAAGGTGACGTTTAATAATCTTATATTTCATATTGAATATAATGGTGGGATAAGTACTTTAGCTACTTCCTTGACCATGTTGCTCCATGGTATCATTTATCCATTAAACAATTATCGTTATCGATAGTTTGCACATCCAAAGATCTGATTGATTTATTAACTTCCAATCTCAATAGTGAATTTAATTCAGTCGTTTATCGAATACAAAATTTCACATGCGATTTTCGCAGCCTCTTTTGGCAAATTGAGAAACGATGTGACTGTTTGGCAGACAGTAGACTTTCGTCGCGATCCTTATTTTCAAAGAAATATGTTTCTCCGTATGGTAGGCTTGTTAAATAGGATATCCGAGGAAAATCAGAAACCAATTTATCCGTGAACGGCCAAACAACTTTTCGGCCGATCAATCTGTCTCGGACACTTGAATTAGCCGTTCGCATGAATTAATTCCCGCGTACATAAAGCATTTCCTGTATTTTATTGGCACGTTCGCGCGGGAGCGTGATTAATTTAACACAACATTAAAATTGAGAAACGTATTAACTTTAACGACCAGCGGCAGTTAATTAAAATCTCCTCCCGATTATTCCGAAATACAATTATCGGGAATGTTGATCTTTCGAAAATTGAATACCTACCACGTCAAATTTTTCGCCGGTTTCCTATTCTCTGTGGAGTTCCGAAATTCGCCAGTGTTTCTAGCGTTGAAAAAAATGGAAAAAGAGAAGACGAGATATGGTCGATCAAGGTTGGGTGCCAGCATCGAATGTAACCAAGCCAGAGTTCTAATATTCTGTCCAGGGGAACCTTGGAGAGCAAAAAGTCGCTCAATTTCGAAAGTGACACTCGCGCGGGAAAAATCGTTTCGACTTGCTGCTGTAAAGTGACGTCATTTATGATATTAAAATTGCGAGGACTTCTTTGGTGATCGTCCTGGTGTCTCACTACTATTGAAAAAGGCATTTCGGAATTTTAAATCACGATCTTTAAAAGTGGCCAGAGTAGTATTATTTTTTAATCCTAAGGGAGGGAATTCACAGGTCACTACTCACAGTATATTAATTAAAGCTGATTTATTTCGTTTGATACAGATTTTACCCTGAGTCGAAGAACGAATGATCGATGTCAGATTTTGGTTACGGTGCTAGTTGTGAAAACATCAAGATTTACATCCAACTGCAACTAATGCTTCTACTATTACTAACATTGTATTCTTTATCCTTAAAAGATCAGAGTAATTGAACCATTTTGAACCGTACTTTCATTAAAAACGATTTCTGATTGACTGTACTTTAATCATATCGTTTATTTTTTTCGACTGACTTCGAGTACATATTAACTGCCTTACTCTTGTTCACGTCTGTTATATTTCGGCTAATATTTCGGCCCGTTATCGGAGTTGTACATTTACCAGAGGTATCGTTACGACGCTGGCGAAATAGATTCCGCTCTATGAAGGAACAAATTCGCCGCATTTAAGGATAATGTATCGCTACTTGCCGCGCCATTTCCGTCGGCGGAGTAAATAACGCCCTGGTCGCTTCCTTTTTATCACGGGCGATGAAATTAAATTCTTTTGTCATTGTTCAAGCCAGATATATAGTTCGATGCTCGGATAGCCAACGGACCTCTTTTTATTTCTGCTTGATTAATGAACAGCCCGTGCTGTAACGCTGCTCTATCTAAGAGTTACACGTGTATACGCCTCCCTTGCTTCGTGCGATCTTCCCACCAATTCTTTTCATCCCCCACCTTAATTAACGCAACCGTTTTCTCAAAACCTTGCAATAATCACCACGATAAGAAGCTGTTAGTAAGTCCTACAATGATACAAAGTGAATACTATTCTTATTCCTCCTTGAGAAATTTAATTTCTTTTTTTTTTATCTATATGTGAGTCTTTATAAATTCTTTATAAATTCTTTTGTAGCCAAAGTATAGATTTTACCTATATTTTTGAGATCTCCCTAAATTTCTGAACAGAACAGCGTCGCGCTAATCGTATCAGAGAACCGTCAGCCAATTTCGAGCAGATTTCAGACAAATCTGAGCCGGACTAGCGACCGAAACCCCGCGATAATTCCCCGCAATGTCGGTAGTCCTTTCAAACATCGACGCCTATAGAACGTTCCTCGCCGGCTTGTCGCGCAAACATTTGTCGAATCCCTCTCCACATCGTTAACGACGCCGCAACGCGCGCGTCCCAGCCGAACAGCGAGTTTGCGAGTCCTCTGCCAGGAGATGATCGCGCCCTGGATAATGGAGGGGGTGGTCTCCGAGTTAGCCAATAATCAAACGGTCATCGATGACTCGCGTATTAATTAATTCCCCGGACAGTCAACGTAACAATAGCCTAATTCGAAGGTTACGCCGCCGGGCAGCCAATCGCGCGACAGTGGAGGTAATGGAATCTCGGTCAGCCGTGCGCCAGTAGTCGCGGACGGCTATGGTCAGACAGTCGTCGCGCGCTGCGTTGTTCAACCCTCGGAGTAACCATTTGTTTCTTCATTTTCGTGGAATGTATAGGAATGACAGAAATGTATATTATTTTAAAAGCGTGTAGGATGGATGAATAAAAGTAGGAATTCTAAAGTTAATCAAATGAAATCCATGAAAAAATAATTACACAAAAGAGAAGGAATCGCAAATGGCCTGTAGATGAACAGCTGCATACCGCGGCAATGACTGTCACAAATGAAACAGAAACGCAGAAAGTTAATAAAAGAACACAGTAACAACAGAGAGTTCTACCGGAAGCAGAAACGCGCACACAGGGAGCGTCGACCAATCGAACGTGACTGAATATCAGACAACAATTAGGAGACAAACGAACGCGTAATCGAAGAAACAACTGCACGGATGGCGGAGCCGGGTATCGGTGCATACGAAAACAGAAAAGGAGCCGGCGACGGCGAGACAATTATAAATGAGAAGCTGGAACAATTAAATCAACAAGTGCGAAGCATGGAGATGGGACAAACGATATTCGAGAATCATTCGATCGGAAGAATGGAAACGAAACTTTGACCGTGGACGCGATCCGAGGCTCGCAACATCGATTTCTCGCGATCCACGACTGGCGCTTTTAATGTCGACGAAATTAATTAAACGCCGTCGAAGGACAGGAGGCTACGCAAGGTAGCTGGCTCAATGAGAAGCACGACGAGCCCTCGTTTCCACGGACTTGCACACCCGCAACTTCCACCCCCATCCCTTGCGTTTCACGCCTGGACGATTTCGAGCCCATCAGAGAACACGTAACTCTATTCCACCCCCGATCCCGCGTTTCCTCCCCTCTCTATCGCTCTTTATCAGTTCCTTCTCTTCTCTGTTGCCCTCGAATCCGCTGAACGGGTGGCCCCGTCGGCTTATCAATGAGAAGACGATTGTATTGAGTAAATAGCGGAGTGGAGTTTCGAATGGAGCACACCGAGGGTGGGTCGCTTTTGGAAACGTAGTCTCCTAGTTCGTCGAAGATTCGATTACCCAGTGCTTCTGTCGCGACGACGCTGAGACGCTCGTATGGGAACGTATAAAGGGGGGCTGGTCGAAGTCTGTTTGGAGGATCTATAGTTCGATTCTTAGGCTTGTCTGTGGTTCATTGTTCGCTCGCGTCGGGTTGAAGTACAGGGTGCTTACTGACGTGCGGGTTATTCATTTAGGTGAGAAGATTGGGGAGATAAAAACAATGGATGGATTAGGAGAGGTCTTCAAAGACTTTTGTTTGCTTTTTGGTGAATAGGATTGTAGTTTTTCTTTTTTCTTTTTTTGTAATATAATATTCGAGGATGTGTCGATGCTGTTTAAGCAAAGGTAAGTTAATCAGGACGATCACGGTTAAATAAAAATTTGCACAATGTAGCTGGAGAAATGTACGTTACTTTTTTCCAGTGTCACATTTGAAAATTCAGTACAAAGCGAAACTAAATTGTGACGTCAAATATGAATGTCGACGAAACAAGGGTATTAAGAACATGATATTTCATATTTTTATCGACGTGAAACGAGTTATCGCGATGTATCTCAAAGTAGTAAAAAAATGTTCAATACACCCGGGTTGGTAAAATGAGACTCAAAAGCTGAGCCGAATGCATTCATATTATTTTATTTCAGAATTTTATCAGTGAAAAATGAGAACATTATTTGATTTCGATATCTTGTCTTCTTTTTCACGGCTAGATCAATTTAAATATCTGACATTATCATCACTTTTACTATAAATGACATGACATTCGTGTATGTTTCTCGTCTTTATTTCTTATTTTAATTCCTTTTACTTTTTCTTTTGTCATTTCTGTTAGTCGTACGCTTTCATTTTTATTAATTTTCATCCACGCGCGGTTTTGCATTCATTTACCAGATTCCAAGTATAAAAACATCAAGCACTAAACAAGTGTTGTCTTAAATGTTGCCTATCAAATTTGACCCAGGCCCAAGGAAGGTTTTCCCTGCAAGCAAGATGTGACACCTTAAAATAGAACTGGCTTGTGGAAGCTTCAAATATCATGCTCCACGCCACTTTCGTTTAATTAAAGAACCACGATTCTAAAGCCTCTTTTTGGAAAAGCCCTTACAATGAATGAAACACCTGCACGGGCAAACTGACGTTTCTTCGTCAGTTTCTGTTGAAGTTTCCGCGACCGCAACTGGAGCGCCGTTTGATCAGCTCTTAATATCCGCAACATCAGCCGCTCCAGGAAACCGTGGCCCCGCGGTCCCAGAACTAGTTTCCCAGTCTCGATTCTCCGCTTAATTTTCGGAACTCGAAAGTCATAACGTAGGATCCTAACGTCGTATTTACACTGTGAATACGGCACCGGGCAAGCGTAACTTCGACGTTCACGAGCGTAGACTGGGAACACAGTCAAAGTAGTGGAGTGAGACGGGACCGCCATCCCCAATGCGGATACTAATGGTGTAGCAGTGCCAATAGAAGTACCCTGGCTCTTGTACGTGCCTAACAGTAAGTATTAATTACGTTTCTAATGCAACCCACCTAGGTGTGTCTGTATGTCTGTATTCCGCGCGTTCAACCCACTTTCTCTCTCTACGTGCATGTCTTCATTTCACGTGCATCGAAAGGCACGTGTTGCGGGACGAAAATTTCATGTACCAGCGGTTCGTCGTTGGCGGGACAGCGGAGTATTCGAATTTCTCGACGGTCGGGTAAGGCGATTATGGCTATCGATTAGGGCAACAACCAATTAAAGGTATCTTTGGTAGAACTTGTGTCGGGGCTTTCCGCCTTGCTGTGCGATTTTGATAACGGCTGAGTTAGAGCCGCCGTGTTGACGGAACATGGATAGTACTATAGATGTATAATCTCAGACTGTGACTTCATTTAAAATATACCTTAGGGTGGTTAACTTACCTCTTGCTCTGAAATCCACATGCAGCATCGATGATCTATAGTGTGGTGTTTGGAGCCTTTGTCGGGTCCCACTCGATATTCTTTCATGTCCAAGTCAATAGTGAAGGAAATTGTTTTAAGAGATGTCATACATTTGAAAATTACAAAATACAACAAAAGTTTTTTAGTTGAAGTAAATTTCAAATAAAACACTTCAAAGAGTTGGGAGCTGTTTATAACGAAATTCAAACATAATACTTTCGTACTGATAATTATTTTAACCAAACCCCATTGCCGTAGCATCCTCAAACGCGCTTTCTTTGCCTGGGAACCGTCCATCGACGGGAGACACCGTTCTTTATTCCGATAAAGGGAAACTTGGCGCCGCTTGGCGCGAATACCCTCCGTCTCTTAATCGTGGGCTCGACGGAAAGAGAAAGGACGTAGAAGTTTCGCCGTGGCGCAGCGAGAACGGGACTTTTCCATATATGTTAAGTGCCAGGTGGCGTCGTCGGCCGTTTTGTCTACAGAGAAACACGACAAGTCGAGGAAATCCGAAAGGGGGCCGATGGTAAGTTTCTTTCCACGGGTGTAACAGCGGGGGAAACGCCGTTCGCCAAAAGGTGACGGGTGGGAGGTGTGGCGGGGCAAGGTGTACGAAGAGGGTGCTGCCCCGACGGCAGCAGCCCTGGCCGAGGCTCGTGAAATTATTTTCTCCGCGGACCGAGGAACTTTTATCCAATATCCACGGCAGCATCTGGCATCAAACGGCCCCGCGACCGAGTGTCTCTATGGGGTTTCGGAAAATGTTCCGCGAGAGGGTGGCGACAAACGGGGCGCGAGAGTGCCGAGATGTTGGCAGTAAACTGCATCTTTCATTGTCGTTTAATTGAATCCCAGTCGTCTACGAATTGCGTTATTCCTTCTCGATGAAAGGAAGAAGTACCGTTGGAGACATATTTTTAGGAGTAAATCTAGAGAGTTTATTACGCGGAAAATTTCTACCAAATTAAAATTTTGTCCCGAGACTGTTGAAGATCAGATAATTTCACATTTGCTGTAGTGTTTAATTTGTTAACTTATTTAATTCGGAAATTCTATCTAAATTTATTTTCATTATCGTCTCACCTTTGGAATGAATTTTTTTAGTTTCTAACAGAAAAGTCCTGTCACACGTTTCTTTGATACATCATTTGAAATTTTGGTGCCTTGATATGTTAAAATATAGGAATTATGGGGCGTACAGTAGACGAACAAATGAGAAGAGGAAGCTTGAAATTTCCAAGCGAGAAGGCATAGAAAGATTTAGACAGATGAAAACAAAGCATTATCGTAATGCAGATAAGAGCTGAAAAGTAAGGACTTTCGAGAGAAAAATAGTTCAGCAGATAGGGCGAAGAGAATTTAAGGAAGAAGCACGAGGTGTTTCTCGAGCAGGATCGTCTGTAGAATGTTTCCACGCGAATGGTACTGGTGGAAAGCGGAGATGTTAAAAATACGAAGAGGCGGAACAAAACAAAGAGGATAGCATAATAGAACCGTACATGCAGAAATACCAAATCTGATAGACCAGCGATTCGGGGGAACCGTGTTTGCGTGTAAACGCTCCAATTTTCACTGGAACCGCGCACAAAGGTACATCTCGAAACACAACGACCCAGTTCAAGTTGCGAAATTGTCGACCAGTCGAGGGCAGAGCGCTCGATTTATCGTTTGATTAAAAAAGTTAACCGAACTTTCGGCTGGCTTTGATGCGTCCGAGCGGTCAATTTGTCCCGTCCCCGTTGTCGATATTCAGTTTCCATAGCGAATTCGTCGTCGACGTCCTGACCTCTCTTCCGCTATTAACACATATTCCGCCATCAGATTATTTTCTCTTCCTTTATCCGCTCACTGTGTTAGTCTTCGTTACCATTTTTTGACAATCTTCAAGCTTTCATTTTTCAAGAGACTTACTTACCAAGGACCAAAAAAGGGGAAAGTTTGTACCTGGATAGAAGTAGAAAGGAAACCTAGAATATACAAATGTATAGACGTAAACTTAATTTTGACCTGTACGTCGATGATCCATCGCACCTTGGTGTCGCTAATTCTTGCAGTCTAGATTCACAGATCGACAACGTCTAAAAATACCCCCTTAATCGATACACCGTCACCTTGCTCTCCGACGAAGCTAGCCTCTCGTACCGGAAGCCTCGAGCAGTACCATCTGTATTCATTCTTCGAGCTCGACTTTCACGGGCTTCGTGCTTCCTGACGTACGTGTACACCTGTCGCGTGCGCCGAGTTACGCTTCCGCGAGCAACAACCTGCTTCGATTGTTTAACGCCGACACGAACGCCGTTTCCTGACAGAAGTTCCCCTAACGGCGTTCCTCGTTCCACGTCTCGGACGCATTTGTGATTCGCTCGCGGACCGTGGCAACTTATCCTTCGCTTCGCCCCCCCCCCCCGACAATCACACTACGCGGGGTTGGGCGAGGAAACAAGAGCGACGAGGGTGGAACCCTATTCGAAACGCGCGACAATATCGTCAGGCGTCCACTTCTTCGCGCGGATCTCGCCCTTTCATCCGACGAAGGACCTGCGGTGGTCTTAAGACGATGGACGCGATGTCCCTTTGTTTGCGCAGTGTGCGTGGAGACACACACATGGATAGATGTACTGGCTGTCGCAATACGTGGGGCCTATTCTAGGGACGTGTTTGGTATTTGTGAAATAATTGGATCGCGTGTGTGATATCGAATGGAAGAAACTTTATTTTGCTTAGGAGTCGTGGAAGTAGAATTTGCTCATTAGTCTGCTAGGTTTCTTTTTGTCGAAGCTTTTAGAGCAGGCGTTATTTAACACCGAACCTACCACGATCGGTCAAATGACCGTTTTACAACTTTTGTATACAGTTTTTATATACAATATATAAATTATATCCAATTGTTACATGTATTATTGGATTTAGTGTCGCGTGAAATATTTTTGCGTGCAATTGAAAATAGTATCTTTAAGACCAGTCCTTTAATCGATTACGAATCTAATTAGCAACCGGTAAAAATGAGACAGAACTATATCCGCACTCGTCCAAGTTCCGAGTCGTGTTATATTACACATCCTGTAGAAAAAGTCAACGTAGCGACTTTATTAACCCGCTTATTTCGACGCGTCGTTGCCCGCTGACAATTGATCCGTTCTGGGGATAAGTTTATTTTTTGTCTTCATTTCGAAAAAGCCTGACTTCCATTGGCCCTGGCTCCATTCTGTCCCAGATAGGATTTCATATCCAGGCGTCGTTGTTTTTTCCGAAGATAGACGATAGGCGAGGGTAGCAGACGGGGTTAGGGGTCGGCCTGGACAACGGGCGGACAACGGAGAATTCAATCAGGCGAGTCGATGCTCCTCTCGGCGCTATTACCATCAGGGATCAACTCCGTATATTTACTACCTGTCAAATTTCACCACCATGGCCGCAACGTGCTCGTAATTACATCCTGGATACCGATTGGAAAGTGGTTTCCGTGGCGTTCGACGCATGCGCTGATGGGGATCCCCGAGCGTGTGCAACACCGTTGAACATATGTGTTTGCCGTGATCCAACGAACGATTGTGTCCAAGGCCTATCCGTTTAACAGGCTTCTCGTCTCTGGACCCCGGCCTATCACTTTGCGACGGGCTGCCGGTCACTCCGCGCCCTGAAAC